>NW_006772588.1:360748-377506 GCF_000442215.2 Lipotes vexillifer | reverse complement strand
AGCACAGGTCACTGCCCCCACCCCTCTTCCGGGGAGCCTGTGCAGCCCGCCACTGCCAGGTTCCCGGGATCCAGGGACAATTTCTCAGGGAGAACACACGGCGGGCCTCAGGCTGGGGCAACGTCACGCCGACTTCTGCCGCCGCAGGACCGCTCCGCACTCCGTGCCCCTCCCTGCCCCCGGCCTGAGAGCGCCAGAGCCCCCGAGTCAGCGGCTCCTTTAACGCCGTCCTGTCTGAGCAAAAAGCAGACGCCCTCCAGCGACCTACACGCAGAGGCAGGGCCAAGTCGAAAGCTGAGCCCCTGTGAGCTGTGAGAACAAAGAAGAAAAAGGGAAATCTCTCCCAGCAGCCTCAGAAACAGCGGATTAAAGCTACACAATCAATTTGATGTACCCTGCCTCTGTGGAATACATGAATAGACAGCGAATCATCCCAAATTGAGGAGGCGGACTTCTAGAGCAAGATCTATGATTTTTTCCCCTTTTCCTCTTTTTGTGAATGTGTATGTGTATGCTTCTGTGTGAGATCTTGTCTGTATAGGTTTGCTTCCACCATTTGTCCCAGCGTTCTATCCGACCATTTTTTTTTTTAATTTTTTTCTTAATAATTAATTTTAATTTAAAGAACTCTGTTATACTTTACCTTCTTTCTATCTTTCCTTCCTTCCTTCCCTTTTTGAGACAACGAATCGTCCCAAATTGAGGAGGTGGACTTGGAGAGCAAGTTTTATGATTTTTTCCACTTTACCTCTTTTTGTGAGGGTATATGTGTATGCTTCTATGTAAGATTTTGTCTCTATAACTTTGCTTCCACCATTTGTCCTAAGGTTCTATCCTTCCCTTTTTTTTTTCCTCTAAATAATTATTTTTTTAATTCAATAACTTTATTATACTTTATTTTATTTTACTGTATCTTCTTTCTTTCTGTATTTTTTCCTTCCTTCCCTCATTCCTTCCTTCCTTCCCTCCTCCCTCCCTCCCTCCTTTCTTTCCTTCTTGCCTTCTTCCTTTCTTTTCTTCTTTCTTTCTTTCTTCCTTCCCTCCTTCCTTCCTTCCCTCCTCTCTTTCTTTCTTTCTTTCTTTCTTTCCTATTTCCTCCTACTTATACTAATTCTCTCTACTTTCTCTCCCTTTTATTCTGAGCCGAGTGGATGAAAGGCTCTTGCTGCTCCAGCCAGGAGTCAGGACTCTGCCTCTGAGGTGGGAGAGCCAACTTCAGAACACTCGTCAAGAAGAGACCTCCCAGCCCCACATAATATCAAACGGCGAAAATCTCCCAGAGATCTCCATCTCAACACCAGCACCCAGCTTCGCTCAACGACCAGCAAGCTACAGTGCTGGACAACCTATGCCAACCATATAGCAAAACAGGAACACAACCCCACCCACTAGCAGAGAGGCTGCCTAAAATCATAATAAGTCCACAGACACCCCAAAACACACCACCAGACGTGGACCTGCCCACTAGAGAGACAAGATCTAGCCTCATACACCACAACACAGCCACTAGTCCCCTCCACCAGGAAGCCTACACAACGCACTGAACCAACCTTAGCCACTGGAGACAGACATCAAAAACAACGGGAGCTACGAACTTGCAGCCTGCAAAAAGGTGAACCCAATCACAGTAAGATAAGCAAAATGAGAAGACAGAAAAACACACAGCAGATGAAGGAGCAGGATAAAAACCCACCAGACCTAACAAATGAAGAGGAAATAGGCAGTCTACCTGAAAAAGAGTTCAGAATAATGATAGTAAAGATGATCCAAAATCTTGGAAATAGAATGGACAAAATGCAAGAAGCAGTTAACAAGGACCTAGAAGAAATAAAGATGAAACAGACAATGATGAACAACACAATAAATGAAATGAAAAATACTCTAGATGGGATCAATAGCAGAATAAATGAGGCAGAAGAACGGATAAGTGACCTGGAAGATAAAATAGTGGAAATAACTACTGCAGAGCAGAATAAAGAAAAAAGAATGAAAAGAACTGAGGACAGTCTCAGAGACCTCTGGGACAACATTAAACGCACCAACATTCGAATTATAGGGGTTCCAGAAGAAGAAGAGAAAAAGAAAGGGACTGAGAAAATATTTGAAGAGATTATAGTTGAAAACTTCCCTAATATGGGAAAGGAAATCGTTAATCAAGTCCAGGAAGCACAGAGAGTCCCATACAGGATAAATTCAAGGAGAAATACGCCAAGACACATATTAATCAAACTGTCAAAAACTAAATACAAAGAAAGCATATTAAAAGCAGCAAGGGAAAAACAACAAATAACACACAAGGGAATCCCCATAAGGTTAACAGCTGATCTCTCAGCAGAAACTCTACAAGCCAGAAGGGAGTGGCAGGACATACTGAAAGTGATGAAGGAGAAAAACCTGCAACCAAGATTACTCTACCCAGCAAGGATCTCATTCAGATTTGATGGAGAAATTAAAACCTTTACAGACAAGCAAAAGCTGAGAGAGTTCAGCACCACCAAACCAGCTTTACAACAAATGCTAAAGGAACTTCTCTAGACAAAAACACAAGAGAAGGAAAAGTCCTATAATAACGAACCCAAAACAATTTAGAAAATGGGAATAGGAACATACATATCGATAATTACCTTAAATGTAAATGGACTAAATGCTCCCACCAAAAGACACAGATTGGCTGAATGGATACAAAAACAAGACCCATATATATGCTGTCTACAAGAGACCCACTTCAGACCTAGAGACACATACAGACTGAAAGTAAGGGGATGGAAAAAGATATTCCATGCAAATGGAAACCAAAAGAAAGCTGGAGTAGCAATTCTCATATCAGACAAAATAGACTTTAAAATAAGGACTATCAGAAGAGACAAAGAAGGACACTACATAATGATTAAGGGATCGATCCAAGAAGAAGATATAACAATTGTAAATATTTATGCACCCAACATAGGAGCACCTCAATACATAAGGCAAAAACTAGCAGCCATAAAAGGGGAAATCGACAGTAACACATTCATAGTAGGGGACTTCAACACCCCACTTTCACCAATGGACAGATCATCCAAAATGAAAATAAATAAGGAAACACAAGCTTTAAATGATACATTAAACAGGATGGACTTAATTGATATTTATAGGACACTCCATCCAAAAACAACAGAATACACATTTTTCTCAAGTGCTCATGGAACATTCTCCAGGATAGATCATATCTTGGGTCACAAATCAAGCCTTGGTAAATTTAAGAAAATTGAAATTATATCAAGTATCTTTTCCGACCACAACGCCATGAGATTAGATATCAATTATAGGAAAAGAGCAGTAAAAAATACAAACACATGGAGGCTAAACAATACACTACTTAGTAACGAAGTGATCACTGAAGAAATCAAAGAGGAAATTAAAAAATACCTAGAAACAAATGACAATGGAGATACAACGACCCAAAACCTATGGGATGCAGCAAAAGCAGTTCTAAGAGGGAAGTTTATAGCAATACAAGCCCACCTTAAGAAGCAGGAAACATCTCGAATAAACAACCTAACCTTGCACCTCAAGCAATTAGAGAAAGAAGAACAAAAAAACCCCAGAGTTAGCAGAAGGAAAGAAATCATAAAAATCAGATCAGAAATAAATGAAAAAGAAATGAAGGAAACAATAGCAAAGATCAATAAAACTAAAAGCTGGTTCTTTGAGAAGATTAACAAAATTGATAAACCATTAGCCAGACTCATCAAGAAAATAAGGGAGAAGACTCAAATCAATAGAATCAGAAATGAAAAAGGAGAAGTAACAACTGACACTGCAGAAATACAAAAAATCATGAGGGATTACTACAAGCAACTCTATGCCAATAAAATGGACAATCTGGAAGAAATGGACAAATTCTTAGAAATGCACAAACTGCCAAGACTGAATCAGGAAGAAATAGAAAATATGAACAGACCAATCACAAACACTGAAATTGAAACTGTGATTAAAAATCTTCCAACAAACAAAAGCCCAGGACCAGATGGCTTCACAGGCGAATTCTATCAAACATTTAGAGAAGAGCTAACACCTATTCTTCTCAAACTCTTCCAAAATATAGCAGAGGGAGGAACACTCCCAAACTCATTCTACGAGGCCACCATCACCTTGATACCAAAACCAGACAAGGATGTCACAAAGAAAGAAAACTACAGGCCAATATCACTGATGAACATAGATGCAAAAATCCTCAACAAAATACTAGCAAACAGAATCCAACAGCACATTAAAAGGATCATACACCATGATCAAGTGGGGTTTATTCCAGGAATGCAAGGATTCTTCAATATACGCAAATCTATCAATGTGATTAACCATATTAACAAATTGAAGGAGAAAAACCATATGATCATCTCAATAGATGCAGAGAAAGCTTTTGACAAAATTCAACACCCATTTATGATAAAAACCCTGCAGAAAGTAGGTGTAGAGGGAACTTTCCTCAATATAATAAAGGCCGTATATGACAAGCCCACAGCCAACATCATCCTCAATGGCGAAAAACTGAAAGCATTTCCACTAAGGTCAGGAACAAGACAAGGTTGCCCACTCTCACCACTCTTATTCAACATAGTTTTGGAAGTTTTAGCCACAGCAATCAGAGAAGAAAAGGAAATAAAAGGAATCCAAATCGGAAAAGAAGAAGTAAAGCTGTCACTGTTTGCAGATGACATGATACTATACATAGAGAATCCTAAAGATGCTACCAGAAAACTACTAGAGCTAATCAATGAATTTGGTAAAGTAGCAGGATACAAAATTAATGCACAGAAATCTCTGGCATTCCTATATACTAATGATGAAAAATCTGAAAGTGAAATCAAGAAAACACTCCCATTTACCATTGCAACAAAAAGAATAAAATATCTAGGAATAAACCTACCTAAGGAGACAAAAGACCTGTATGCAGAAAATTATAAGACACTGATGAAAGAAATTAAAGATGATACAAACAGATGGAGAGATATACCATGTTCTTGGATTGGAAGAATCAACATTGTGAAAATGACTCTACTTCCCAAAGCAATCTATAGATTCAATGCAATCCCTATCAAACTACCACTGGCATTTTTCACAGAACTAGAACAAAAAATTTCACAATTTGTATGGAAACACAAAAGACCCCGAATAGCCAAAGCAATCTTGAGAACAAAAAATGGAGCTGGAGGAATCAGGCTGCCTGACTTCAGACTATACTACAAAGCTACAGTAATCAAGACAGTATGGTACTGGCACAAAAACAGAAAGATAGATCAATGGAATAGGATAGAAAGCCCAGAGATAAACCCATGCACATATGGTCACCTTATCTTTGATAAAGGTGGCAGGAATATACAGTGGAGAAAGGACAGCCTCTTCAATAAGTGGTGCTGGGAAAATTGGATAGGTACATGTAAAAGTATGAGATTAGATCACTCCCTAACACCATACACAAAAATAAGCTCAAAATGGATTAAAGACCTAAATGTAAGGCCAGAAACTATCAAACTCTTAGAGGAAAACATAGGCAGAACACTCTATGACATAAATCACAGCAAGATCCTTCTTGACCCATCTCCTAGAGTAATGGAGATAAAAACAAAAATAAACAAATGGGACCTAATGAAACTTCAAAGCTTTTGCACAGCAAAGGAAACCATAAACAAGACCAAAAGACAGCCCTCAGAATGGGAGAAAATATTTGCAAATGAATCAACTGACAAAGGATTAATCTCTAAAATTTACAGGCAGCTCATGCAGCTCAATAACAAAAAAATAAACAACCCAATCCAAAAATGGGCAGAAGACCTAAATAGACATTTCTCCAAAGAAGATATACAGACTGCCAACAAACACATGAAAGAATGCTCAACATCATTAATCATTAGAGAAATGCAAATCAAAACTACAATGAGATATCATCTCACACCAGTCAGAATGGCCATCATCAAAAAATCTAGAAACAATAAATGCTGGAGAGGGTGTGGAGAAAAGGGAACACTCTTGCACTGCTGGTGGGAATGTGAATTGGTTCAGCCACTATGGAGAACAGTATGGAGGTTCCTTAAAAAACTACAAATAGAACTACCATATGACCCAGCAATCCCACTACTAGGTATATACCCTGAGGAAACCAGAATTCAGAAAGAGTCATGTACCAAAATGTTCATTGCAGCTCTATTTACAATAGCCCGGAGATGGAAACAACCTAAGTGCCCGCCGTCGGATGAATGGATAAAGAAGATGTGGCACATATATACAATGGAATATTACTCAGCCATAAAAAGAAACGAAATTGAGCTATTTGTAATGAGGTGGATAGATCTAGAGTCTGTCATACGGAGTGAAGTAAGTCAGAAAGAGAAGGACAAATACCGTATGCTAACACATATATATGGAATTTAAGAAAAAAACAATGTTATGAAGAACCTAGGGGTAAAACAGGAATAAAGACACAGACCTACTGGAGAACAGACTTGAGGATATGGGGAGGGGGAAGGGTGAGGTGTGATAGGGCGAGAGAGAGACATGGACATATATATACTAACAAACGTAAGGTAGATAGCCAGTGGGAAGCAGCCGCATGGCACAGGGAAACCGTCTCGGTTCTTTGTGGCTGTCTGGAGGGGTGGGATAGGGAGGGCGGGAGGGAGGGAGACAAAGAGGGAAGAGATATGGGAACATATATATATGTATAACTGACTCACTCTGTTATAAAGCAGAAACTAACACACCATTGTAAAGCAATTATACCCCAAATAAGCTCCAAATAAAAAATAAAATAAAAATAAAAAATAAATAAATAAAATAAAATCCCAGAAGAATAACTCAGTGGAGACAGACAATCTACCCAAAAAACAATTCAGAGTAATGATAGTAAGGATGATCCACGATCTCAGAAAAAGGTAAAGGCACAGACCAGGAAGATACAAGAAATATTTAATAAAGACATAAAAGAACTAAAGAACAAACATAGATGAACAATACAACAACTGAAATGAAAAATACACTAAAAGGAATCAATAGCAGAATAAATAAAGCAGAAGAATGTATAAGTGAACTGGAAGACAAAATGGTGGAAATCACTGCTGTGGAACAGAAGAAAGAATGAAAAGAAATGAGGACAATCTAAGAGACCTCTGAGACAACATTAAATGCACCAACATTCACATTATAGGAGTCCCAGAAGGAGAAGATAGAAAGGACCTGAGTAAATATTTGAATAGACAATAGCTGAAAAATTCCCTAACATGGGAAAGGAAAGTGTAACCCAAGTCCAGGAAGCCCAGAGAGTCCCAGGCAGGATAAACCCAAGGAGGAACATGCTGGGACACAGAGTAATCAAACTGACAAAAATTAAAGACAAAGTGAAAATACTAAAAGAAACAAGGGAAAAGAAACAAATAACATACAAGGGAACTTCCATAAGGTTATCAGCTGATTTTTCAGCAGAAACATTACAGGCCAGAAAGGAGTTGGCACCGCATATTTAAAGTGATGAAAGGGAAGAAACTACAACCAAGAATACGCTAGCCAGCAAGGCTCTTGTTCAGATTTGATGGAGAAATCAAGAGCTTTACAAAAGTGAGAAGCTAAGAAAATTCAGCACCACCAGACCAGACCAGCTTTGCAACAAATGCTAAAGGAACTTCTCTAGGTGAAAAAGAAAAAGAAAAGGCCACAACTAAAAACAAGAATATTACAAAAGGAAAAGGCAAATATAAAGGTAGGAAATCATCCACACAAAAAATATGATATCAAAACCAGCAATCATGAGGAGAGTACAAATGCAGGATATTGGAAATGCATCTGAAATTAAAAGACCGGCAACATAAAGCAATCTTCTTTATATATAGACTGCTATATCAAAACCTCATGGTAACCACAAACCAAAAATCTACAATAGATACACAAACAAAAAAAGAATAAGGAATAAAAACACAACAGTAAACTTAGCCATCAAATCACAAAAGAGAAGAGGAAAGGAAGGGAAAAGACCAACAAAGACAAATACAAAACAATTAACAAAATGGCAATAAGAACGTACATATCAATAATTGCGTTAAATGTAAATGGATTAAATGCTCCAACCAAAAGTCACAGACTAGCTGAATGGATACAAAAACAAGACCCATATATATGCTGTCTACAAGAGACACACTTCAGATCTAAGAACACATACAGACAATGAGAGGGGATGGAAAAAGGTATTCACTGCAAATGGAAATCAAAAGAAAGCTGGTGTAGCTATACTCATCTCAGACAAAAGAGACTTTTAAAACTCTTGCAAGAGACAAAGGACACTACATAATGATCAAAGGATCAATCCAAGAAGATATAAAAATTTTAAGTATATATATACCCAACATAGCAGCACCTCAATATATAAGGCAAATACTAACAACCATGGAAGGAGAAATCAACAGTAACACAATAAATAGTGGGGGACTTTAAAACCCCACTTTCATCAATAGATCATCCAGACAGAAAATCAATAAGGAAACACAGGCCTTAAAGGACACATTAGACCAGATGGAATTAATCAAAATTTATAGAGCATTCCCTCTAAAAGGAGCAGAATACACATTCTTTTCAAGTACACATGGAACATTCTCCAAGATTGATCACATTCTAGGACACAAAACAAGCTTTGTAAATCTAAATAAATTGAAATCATATCAACCATCTTTCTGACAACAGCACTATGAGATTAGAAATGAACTACAAGAAAAAAATGTAAAAAACACAAACATGGGCTTCCCTGGTGGCGCAGTGGTTGAGACTCTGCCTGCCGATGCAGGGGACAAGGGTTTGTGCCCTGGCCCGGGAAGATCCCGCATGCCACAGAGCGGCTGGGCCCGTGAGCCATGGCCGCTGAGCCTGCGCATCCGGAGCCTGTGATCCGCAACTGGAGAGACCACAACAGTGAGAGGCCCACATACGGCAAAAAAAAAAAGACAAAAAAACAAACAAAAAAAAACCCCACAAACATGTGGAGGCTAAACAATATGCTACTAAACAACCAATGGCTCACTGAAGAAGTCAAAGAGGAAATCAAAAACTACCTAGAGACAAATGAAAATGAAAACACAATGATTTAAAACCTATGGGACACAGAAAAAGCAGTTCTAAGAGAGAAGTTTACAGCAATACAATCTTACCTCAGGAAGCAAGAAAAATCCCAAATAAACAATCTAATTTAACACCTAAAGGAACTAGAGAAAGAAAAACAAACAAAATCCAAAGTTAGTAGAAGGAAAGAAATCATAAAGATCACAGAAGAAATACATGAAAAACAGACAAAGAAAACAATAGCAAAGATGAATAAAACTAAAATCTGGTTCTTTGAGAAGATAAACAAAATTGATAAGCCATTAACCAGACTCAGAGGGAGAGGACTCAAATCAATAAAATCAGAAATGAAAAAGGAGAAGTTACAACAGACACTGCAGTAATACAAAGCATCATAAGAGAATACTACAAGCAACTCTATGCCAAAAAAATGGATAACCTGGGGGCTTCCCTGGTGGCACAGTGGTTGAGAGTCCGCCTGCCAATGCAGGGGACACGGGTTCGTGCCCCAATCCAGGAAGATGCCACAGGCCGCAGAGTGGCTAGGCCCATGGGCCATGGCCGCTGGGCCTGCGCGTCCGGAGCCTGTGCTTCGCAATTGGAGAGACCACAACAGTGAGAGGCCCGCGTACCACCAAAAAAAAAAAAAGAAAAAGAAAATTGGACAACCTGGAAGAAATGGACAAACTCTTAGAAAGGTATAACCTTCCAAGACTGAACCAGGAAGAAATAGAAAATATGAACAGACCAATCGCAAGTAATGAAATTGAAACTGTGATTAAAAATCTTCCAACAAACCAAAGTCTAGGACCAGATGGCTTCACAGGTGAATTCTATCAAACATGTAGAGAAGAGCTAACACCCATCCTACTCAAACTCCTCCAAAAAATTTCAGAGGGAGGAACACACCCAAACTCATTCTACAAGGCCACCATCACCCTGATACCAAAGCCAGACAAAGATGTCACAAAAAAAGAGAATTACAGACCAATATCACTGATAAACATAGATTCAAAACTCCTCAACAAAATATGGGCAAACAGAATCCAACAACACATAAAAAGGATCATACAATATGATCAAGTGGGATTTATCCCAAGATGCAAGGATTCTTCAATATATGCAAATCAATCAATGTGACACTCCATATTAACAAATTGAAGAATAAAAACCATATGATAATCTCAGTAGATGCAGAAAAAGCTTTTGACAAAATTCAACACCTATTTATGATAAAAACTCTCCAGAAATGGGCATAGTGGGAACCTACCTCAACATAATAAAGGCCATATATGACAAACCCATAGCAAACATCATTCTCCATAATGAAAAACTGAAAGCGTTTCTGCTAAGATCAGGAACAAGACAAGGATGTCCATGCTCACCACTATTATTCAACATAGTTTTGGAAGTCATAGCCACAGCAGTCAGAGAAGAAAAAGAAATAAAAGGAATACAAATTGAAAAAGAAGAAGTAAAGCTATCACTGTTTGCAGATGACATGATACTATACATAGAAAATCCTAAAGATGCCACCAGAAAACTACTAGAGCTAATCAATCAATTTGGTAAAGTTACAGGATACAAAATTAATGCACAGAAATTTCTTGCATTCCTATACACTAATGATGAAAAATCTGAAAGAGAAATTAAGGAAACACTCCCATTTACCATTGCAACAAAAAGAATAAAATACCTAGGGATAAACTACTGAAGGAGGCAAAAGACCTGTATGCAGAAAACTATAAGACACTGATGAAAGAAACTGAAGATGATACAAACAGATGGAAAGATATACCATGTTCCTGGATTGGAAGAATCAATATTGTGAAAATGACTATACTACCCAAAGCAACCTACAGATTCAATGCACTCCCTATCAAATTTCTAATGGTACTTTCCACAGAACTAGAACAAAAAAATCTTAAAATCTGTATGGAGACACAAAAGATGCCAAATAGCCAAAGAAATCTTGAGGGGAAAAAAAAAAACAGAGCTGGAGGAATCAGACTCCCTGACTTAAGATTATACTGCAAAGCTACAGTAATCAAGACAGTACAGAATGGGAACAAAAACAAATATAGATCAATGGAACAGGATAGAAAGCTCAGAGATAAACCCATGCAGATATGGTCACCTAATTTATGACAAAGGAGCCAAGAACATAGAATGGAGAAAAGATAGTCTCTTCCATAAGTGGTGCTCAGAAAACTGGACAGCTACATTTAAAAGAATGAAATTAGAACACTCCCTAACCCCATACACAAAAATAAACTCAAAATGGATTAATGACCTAAATGTAACACCAGACAATGTAAAACTCTTAGAGGAAAACGTAGGAAGAACACTCTTGGACATAAATCACAGCAAGATCTTATTTGACCCACCTCCTAGAGTAATGGAAGTCAAAATGAAAATAAACAAGGGGCTTCCCTGGTGGCGCAGTGGTTGAGAGTCCTTCTGCCGATGCAGGGGACGTGGGTTCATGCCCCGATCTGGGAAGGTCCCATGTGCCGCACAGCGGCTGGGCCCGTGACCCATGGCCACTGAGCCTGTGCGTCCAGAGCCTCTGCTCTGCAACGGGAGAGGCCACAACAGTGAGAGGCCCGCATACCACCAAAAAAAATAAACAAGACCTAATGAAAGTTAATAGCTTTTGTACAGCAAAGGAAACCATAAAGAAGACAAAAAGCCAGCCCTCAGAATGGAAGAAAATATTTGCAAACAAAGCAATGGACAAAGGATTAATCTGCAAAATATACAAACAGCTCATGCAGCTCAATATTAAAAAACAAAAACCCAATCAAAACATGGGTGGAAAACCTAAATAGACATTAATCCAAAGAAGATATACAGATTGCCAACAAATGCAGGAAAAGATGCTCAACAACACTAATCATTAGAGAAATGCAAATCAAAACCACAATGAGGTATCACCTCACACCAGTCAGAATGGCCATCATCAAAAAATTTACAAACAATAAACGCTGGAGAGGGTGTGGAGAAAAAGGAACCCGCATACGCTGCTGGTGGGAATGTAAATTGATACAGCCACTATGGAGAGCAGCATGGAGGTTCTTTAAAAAACTAAAAAGAGAACTACCATATGACCCAGCAATCCCACTACTGGGCATATACCCTGAGAAAACCATAATTCAAAAAGAGTCATGTTCCACAATGTGTATTGCAGCACGATTTACAATAGCCAGGACATGGAAGCAGCCTAAGTGTCCATCGACAGATGAATGGATGAAGAAGATGTGGCACATATATACAACAGAATATTACTCAGCCATAAAGAGAAACGAAAATGAGTTATCTGTAGTGAAGTGGGTGGACCTAGAGTGTGTCATACAGGGTGAAGTAAGTCAGAAAGAGAAAAACAAATACTGTGTGCTAACACATATATATGGAATCTAAA
This sequence comes from Lipotes vexillifer, assembly GCF_000442215.2. Taxonomy (NCBI): domain Eukaryota; kingdom Metazoa; phylum Chordata; class Mammalia; order Artiodactyla; family Lipotidae; genus Lipotes; species Lipotes vexillifer. The sequence continues at coordinate 365,007 of NW_006772588.1, read as the reverse complement.
AAAAAAAAGGGTTCTGAAGACCCTATGGGCAGGACAGGAATAAAGACGCAGACATAGAGAATGGACTTGAGGACACGGGGAGGGAGAAGGGTAAGCTGGGACCAAGTGAGAGAGTAACACTGACATATATACACTACCAAATGTAAAATAGATAGCCAGTGGGAAGCAGCTGCATAGCACAGGGAGATCAGCTCGGTGCTTTGCGACCACCTAGAGGGGAGAAATAAGGAGGGTAGGAGGGAGATTCAAGAGGGAGGGGATATGGGGATATAAATATGCATATAGCTGGTTCACTTTGTTATACAGAAGAAACTAACACAACATTGGAAAGCAATTATACTCCAATAAAAATACTAAAAAAAAAAAAAAAATGACACATGCACCCCAATGTCACAGCAACACTATTTACAATAACGAGGTCATGGAATGAATGCATAAAGAAGATGTGGTACATATATACAATGGAATATTACTCAGCCATAAAAAGGAATAAAATTGGGTCATTTGTAGAGATGTGGATGGACCTAGAGACTGTCATACAGAGTGAAGTAAGTCAGAAAGAGAAAAACAAATAACGTATATTAACGCATACTTGTGGAATCTAGAAAAGTTGTACAGATGAACCGGTTTGCAAGGCAGAAATAGAGACACAAATATAGAGAAAAAATGTATGGACACTAAGGGAGGGAAGTGGGGGTGATAAATTGGGAGATTGGGACTAACAAATATACACTAATATGCATAAAATAGTTAACTAATGAGAACCTGCTGTATAGCACAGGGAACTCCACTTCTCTGTACAGTAGAAACTAACACAATATTGTAAAACAACTATACCCCAATTCAAAAAAAAATGAAATGAAATAGAGACAAAGAAAACGACAGCAAAGATCAATGAAACTAAAAGCTGGTTCTTTGAAAAAGTAAACAAAATTGATGAACCTCTAGCCAGACTCATCAAGGAAAAAAGGGAGAGGGCTCAAATCAATAAAATTAGAAATGAAAAAGGAGAAGTTACAGTGGACAGTACTGAAATACAAAGGAACATAAGAGACTACTACAAGCAAATATATGCCAATAAAATGTACAATGTAGAAGAAATGGAAAAATTTTTATAATCTCTCAATAGTGAACCAGGAAGAAATAGAAAATATGAACAATTACCAGTACTGAAATTGAATCAGTGATTTCAAAACTCCCAGCAAACAAAAGTCAAGGACCAGATGGCTTCACAGTTGAACCCTACCAAACATTTAGAGAAGAGTAAACACTTATCCTTCTGAAACCTTTCCAAAAATTTTCAGAGGAAAGAACCCTCCCAAACTCATTCTATGAGGCAACAATAACCCTGATACCAAAACCAGACAAAGATACCACAAAAAAAGAAAATTACAGGCCAATATCACTGGTGAACATAGACACAAAAATCCTCCACAAAATACTAGCAAACTAAATCTAACAATACATTAAAATGATCATACACCATGATCAAGTGAAATTTATCCCAGGGATGCAAGGATTTTTCAATATCCCCAAATAAATCAGTGTGACACACCACATTAACAAGTTGACAAATATGACCATATGATCATTTCAGTAGATGCAAAAAAAGCTTTTGGCAAAATTCAACACCCATTTATGATAAAAACTCTCCATTAACTGGGCATAGAAGGAACATACCTCAACATAATAAAGGCCATATATGACAGACTTACAGCTAAGATCATACTCAACTGTAAAAAGCTAAAAGCATTTTCTCTAAGATCAGGAACAAGCCAAGGATGTCCACCCTCGCCAATGTTATTCAACATAGTTTTGGATGTTCTAGCCACAGCAGTCAGAGAAGGAAAAGAAATAAAAGGAATCCAAATCGGAAAAGAAGTAAAACTGTCACTGTTTGCAGATGACATGATACTGTACATAGAAAATCCTAAAGATGCTACCAGAAAACTACTAGAACTCATCAGTGAATTCAGTAAAGTTGTAGGGTATGAAATTAATACACAAAAATCTGTTGCATTTCTATACACTAACAATGAAAGATCAGAAAGAGAAATTAAAGAAACAATCCCATTTACCACTGCATCAAAAAGAATAAAATACCTAGGAATAAAACTACCTAAGGAGGCAAAAGACCTGTACTTCAAAAACTATTAGATGCTGATGAAAGAAATTGAAGATGACGCACACAGATGGAAAGATATACCATGTTCTTTGATTGGAAGAATCAATACTGTGAAAATGACTATATTACCCAAAGCAATCTACAAATTCAATGCAATCCCTAGCAAATTACCAATGGCATTTTCACAGAACTAGAACAAAAAATCATAAAATTTGTATGGAGACACAAAAGACCCTGAATAGCAAAAGCAATCTTGAGAAAGAAAAATGCAGCTGAAGGAAACAAGCTTCCTGAGTTCCTGCTATATTACAAAGTTACAGTCATCAAAACAGTATGGTACTGGCACAAAAACAGAAATATAGATCAATAGAACAGGATAGAAAGACCAGAAATTAACCCACACACCTTTGGCCTATTAATCTACAACAAAGAGGCAAGACTATACAATGGAAAAAAGACAGTCTCTTCAATAAATGGTGTGGGGAAAACTGGACAGCCACATGTAAAAGAATGAAATTAGAACATTCTCTAACACAATACACATAAAATAAACTCAAAATTAATTAAAGACCTAAATGTAAGCCTGGATACTACAAAACCCTTAGAGGAAAACACAGGCAGAACACTCTTTGACATAAATCGCAACAATATCTTTTTCGATCTGTCTCCTACAGTAATGGAAAAATAAACAAATGGGACCTAATTAAACTCAAAATCTTTTGCACAGCAAAGGAAACTATAAACAAAATGAAAGGACAAACCATGGAATGGGAGAAACTATTTGCAAATGATGCAACTGACAAGGGATTAATCTCCAAAATGTACAAACAGCTTATGCGGCTCAATATCAAAACAAAAAACAAATAGCCCAATTGAAAAATGGGCAGAAGACCTAAATAGACATTTCTCCAAAGAAGACATACAGATGGTCAAGAGGCAAATGAAAAGATTCTCAACATCACTAATTATTAGAGAAATGCAAATCAAAACTACAATGAGGTATCACCTCACACCAGTCAGAATGGCCATCATCAAAAAATCTACAAACAATAAATGCTGGAGAGGGTGTGGAGAAAAGGAAACCCTCCTACACTGTTGGTGGGAATGTAAATTCGTACAGCCACTATGGATAACAGTATAGAGCTTCCTTAAAAATTTTAAAATAGAGCTACCATATGATCCAGAAATCCCATTACTGAGCATATATCTGGAGAAAACCATGGTTCAAAGGGATGCATGCACCTCAGTGTTCATTGTAGCACTATTTACAATAGCCAAGACATGGAAGCAACCTAAATGTCCATCGACAGATGAGTAAAGAAGATGTGGTACATATATACAATGGAATATTACTTGGCCATAAAAAAGAATGAAATAATGCCATTTGCAGCAACATGGATGGGCCTAGAGATTATCATACTCAGTGAAGTAAGTCAGACAGAGAAAGACAAATATAATATGCTATCAGTTATATGCAGAATCTTAAAAAAAAATGATACAAATGAACTTATTTACAAAATAGAAACAGATTCACAGACATAGAAAACAAACTTATGGTTACCAAAGGGGAAAGGTGGGGAGGGAGGGATAAATTGGGAGTTTGGAATTGATATATCACACTATTATATTTAAAATTGATAACCAACAAGAACATACTGTGTAGCACAGGGAACTCTGCTCAATATTCTGTAATATCCTAAATGGGAAAAGAATTAAGAATAATATATATATGTATATGTACAACTGAATCACTTTGCTGTACACATGAAACACAACATTGTAAATCAACTATAGTCCAATATAAAATAATAATTAAAAAACATAATTTCTCCACCTGCTGCCTTCTGCCCTTTGAGCAGCCATTATCTAAAAGAACCATGGGTGAAGCCTTAGGTTTACCTACTTCCTTGTTTAGAAATATAGTTTGGAAAATCATGTCTCATTTGTCCCTAAGATACTGGAACATATACTGCCTTAACATTTACAAAACAAAAGGTCACATTTGAAGCACCAGATATTTTTTACATACACAAGACTCAGCCCTATGAGATGACAGGCTTATCGTTCATATTGGACGCTTCAAGGATCAGGAGTGAAGGGAAAGGCAAGGACTCTTACTTCCATGGATCGGAAG
>NW_006772588.1:337444-360726 GCF_000442215.2 Lipotes vexillifer | reverse complement strand
AAGAGCACGATCCTTTCTATTTCAGAAGGTTAATGTCATGTTAATCTTCTGAAAGATTAATCAAGATGGCTACACATGTGTTCCTGTATTTTAAATTCTTAATGGTTCTATCAAAATGTACTAATGCTGAAATCTAGTGTTATAATATTTTCATATTTACAGAGTTTTATAACAAAATACTAAATGTCTTTGCATGTTCCCTGTTTAGGGTAAGAAATGGGAAAAGGTAGAAGTTACTTGAATCCAAAGTCTAGTTGGAATCCAATATAATACATCATTTGCCCAATCTCCTTGCTAGCTTAATATTTAAGGGCTGTGTGTAAAGGGCACAGCTTCTGAATAAGAATTTGACCTTTGGTTAAGCTCTGTTCCCTTGGAAATCAAAGAATATTATGTCAACTATGTTACACAAGTAAAATTGCTCATGGTTAAAATGACCTGACTGGTAAATTGCATCTGGGTAAGGAGAAACTCTAGATGCCGACATAAACCATGCTTTGGACTTGAGCATGGTGACTCTTTGAGTACATCCCATATGGGGACACTAAAAGCTACGCCTGTGGAGTTGTAATAAGAGCTATTGGTTCCAGTGGAACATAGAGCTTCCGAGCCTGGGAGAACTCCTTTACCTGCCCAATATGAGTCCCCTGCCCTTGCACTTGATCTGTCACTTGGCAGAGGAGAGGAAAGAAAATACTGGACAGCTATGTCAATGGTTGTGTATTCTACTACATGGACTGTTGCTACAACTATGACTGTAAAACAGAAAGCCTGATACTGCCCTGTCTTACAGTCTCATCAGTCGACTGGGGCCAAGTGTGGTCTGTAGTCATCTGGGGAATGTTTACTTGAACTTAAGATCCCCTTGTGGAGGTATCAAGAGACATTTGCCACTCTTTGAATAGTTTGTGCTTTCCCATCTCTATGTTTTTGTTCCTGCCTCTTCCTCCACCTGAAAGCTCCCACCTACCAACTCTGCCTGTCGAACTTTCCCTCATCCTTCATGGCCCAGCTCAAACACTTCCTTCGTGCAGCCCCCTTGATCTCCTCCAGGCCTGAGTGATCATTCCCTTCTCTGAACCACTTCTAATGGTGTTTATCACACTCTAGTTTTGAATTCACCTAACAACCTGCCTAGGATAGGTTTGCCAACATGTATTCTGGGGCATACCTGTTTCCTAAAATGTTCTTAAATGAATGATTCTGTAGTCAATTTGGAAAACACTTCATACTACATTTCCCTCTGGGAAAGCCAGAGTACAAATTGACATTTTAAAGCTTCTACTGTTAAAGAAATATATTTAAATTTAACACATTTTCCAATTTATTCAACAACAGAAAATATAATGGTAAAGGAGTACCCATAATTGGGTCTATTAACACTTGGGGAAAGCTGCTCTAAGAAGAGTAACTAGAAAGCCTAGCACAAAATAAAGTTATAATAAATTTCAGGTAAATGTGAATCTGAACGACGCATCTTTGAGGCCATAAAACTTATCAATAAAACTAACTAAGAAATAAAAGGCTGCAGCTGCATGATTAAAATAACCACAGATGCTTCTCAACTCAGGTACGTTACCTTTTTTCCCATATGAAATGACATTTTTCTAAGGTCTTGGAGGTCTTAGAGCATTCATTGTCTTCTCTGCGGCATTGACTTTCTATCTCCTTGCTGAAAAAGACTGAATTTCGCCCCTTCAGCTGGAAGACTAGCTGAGGAGGATTAACACATGGAACTTACCAACAGTAACAAATTCTCAGTCTCAGTACATTTAGTTTAATGTGAAATCTGTGTGTTACAACACTGAGTAATGCTTATATCACTCTTCATGAAGAGCATATTTTATTGGGAAGCTACAGAATAATGTGTATATTATTACTTAAACAAAAATAATTCACTCCTTACTTTTATCTTCTGAGTTAAAAAAAAAATTAAAAATCACCCAGACTGGTGAAGAGAAGGAAGATGGGAGAAGAGTAAGACACGGAGATCACCTTCCTCCCCACAGATACACCAGAAATACATCTACACGTGGAACAACTCCTACAGAACACCTACTGAACGCTGGCAGAAGACCTCAGACCTCCCAAAAGGCAAGAAACCCCCCACGTACCTGGGTAGGGCAAAAGAAAAAAAAAAACAGAGACAAAAGAATAGGGATGGGACCTGCACCAGTGGGAGGGAGCTGTGAAGGAGGAAAGGTTTCCACACACTAGAAGCCCCTTCGTGGGCGGAGACTGTGGGTGGCGGAGGGGGGAGCTTCAGGGCCGCAGAGGAGAGCACAGCAACAGGGGTGCGGAGGGCAAAGTGGAGAGATTCCCGCACAGAGTATCCTTGCAGACCGGCACTCACCAGCCCGAGAAGCTTGTCTGCTCACCCGCCAGGGCGGGGGGGGCAGGGAGCTGAGGCTCGGCCTTTGGTCGGTGCGCAAGGAGAGCACTGGGGTTGGCGGCATGAACACAGCCTGAAGGGGGCTAGTGCACCTCAGCTAGCCAGGAGGGAGTCCAGGAAAAGGTCTGGAGCTTGCGAAGAGGCAAGAGACTTTTTCTTCTCTTTTTGTTTCCGGGTGTGCGAGGAGAGGGGATTAAGAGCACTGCTTAAAGGAGCTCCAGAGACGGGCTCGAGCCGCGGCCATCAGCGCGGAACCCAGAGACGGGCATGAGACACTAAGGCTGCTGCTGCCGCCACCAAGAAGCCTGTGTGCAACCACAGGTCACTCTCCACACCCCCCTTCTGGGGAGCCTGTGCAGCCAGCCACTGCCAGGGTCCCGGGATCCAGGGACAACTCCCCCAGAAGAACGCACAGCACACCTCAAGCTAGTGCAACGTCATGCCGGCCTCTGCCGCCACAGTCTCGCCCTGCACTCAGTACCCCTCCCTCCCCCTGACCTGAGTGAGCCAGAGCCCCCGAATCAGCGGCTGGTGATTTAACCCCGTCCTGTCTGAGCGAAAGACAGACGCCCTCCGGCGACCTACAGGCAGAGGTGGGGCCAAATCCAAAGCTGAGCCTCTGGGAGCTGTGAGAACAAAGAAGAGAAAGGGAAATCTCTCCCAGCAGCCTCAGAAGCAGCATTGATTAAAGCTCCACAACCAACTTGATGTACCCTGCAACTGTGGAATACATGAATAGACAACGGATCATCCCAAATTGAGGAGATGGACTTTAAGAGCAAGATTTATTATTCTTTCCGCTTTTCCTCTTTTAGTGAGTGTGTATGTGTATGCATCTGTGTGAGATTTTGTCTGTATAGCTTTGCTTCCACCATTTGTCCTAAGGTTCTATCCGTCCGTTTTTTTCGTTTAATTTTTTTCGTAATACTTTTTAATTTAACATCTTTATTATATTTTACTCTTTTATTTTACTTTATCTTCCTTCTTTATTTTTTTCCTTCCTTCCCCCCACCGTCCCTCCCTCCCTCCTTCCTTTCTTTCTTTCCTTCTTCTTTCTTTCTTCCTTCTTTCTTCCTACTTCTACTAACTCTTTCTCTCCCTTTTATTCTGAGCCGTGTGGAGGAAAGGCTCTTGGTGCTGAAGCCAGGAGTCAGTGCTGGGCCTCTGAGGTGGGAGAGCCAACTTCAGGACACTGGTCCACAAGAGACCTCCCAGCTCCACATAATATCAAACAGCGAAAATCTCCCAGAGATCTCCATCTCAACACCAGCACCCAACATCACTCAATGACCAGCAAGCTACAGTGCTGGACACCCTATGGCAAACAACTAGCAAAACAGGAACACAACCCCACCCGTTAGCAGAGAGGCTGTCTAAAATCATAAGTCCACAAACACCCCAAAACACACCACCAGACATGGACCTGCAAACCAGAGAGACAAGATCCAGACTTTTCCACGAGAACACAGGCACCAGTCCCTTCCACCAGGAAGCCTACACAACCCACTGAACCAACCTTAGCCACTGGGGACAGACACCAAAAACAACGGGAAGTACGAACCTGCTGCCTGCAAAAAGGAGACCCCAAACACAGTAAGATAAGCAAAATGAGAAGACAAAAAAACTCACAGCAGATGAAGAAGATAAAAACCCACCAGACCTAACAAATGAAGAGGAAATAGGCAGTCTACCTGAAAAAGAATTCAGAATAATGATAGTAAAGATGATCCAAAATCTTGGAAAAAGAATAGAGAAAATGCAAGAAACATTTAACAAGGAACTAGAAGAACTAAAGAGGAAACAAACAATGATGAATGACACAATAAATGAAATTAAAAATACTCTAGATGGGATCAAAAGCAGAATAACTGAGACAGAAGAACGGATAAGTGACCTGGAAGATAAAATAGTGGAAATAACTATTGCAAAGCAGAATAAAGAAAAAAGAATGAAAAGAACTGAGGACAGTCTCAGAGACCTCTGGGACAACATTAAACGCACCAACATTCGAATTATAAGGGTGGAATTATAGGGGTTCCAGAAGAAGAAGAGAAAAAGAAAGGGACTGAGAAAATATTTGAAGAGATTATAGTTGAAAACTTCCCTAATATGGGAAAGGAAATCGTTAATCAAGTCCAGGAAGCACAGAGAGTCCCATACAGGATAAATTCAAGGAGAAATACGCCAAGACACATATTAATCAAACTGTCAAAAACTAAATACAAAGAAAGCATATTAAAAGCAGCAAGGGAAAAACACAACAAATAACACACAAGGGAATCCCCATAGGGTTAACAGCTGATCTTTCAGCAAAAACTCTGCAAGCCAGAAGGGAGTGGCAGGACATATTGAAAGTGATGAAGGAGAAAAACCTGCAACGAAGATTACTCTACCCAGCAAGGATCTCATTCAGCTTTGATGGAAAAATTAAAACCTTTACAGACAAGCAAAAGCTGAGAGTTCAGCACCACCAAACCAGCTTTACAACAAATGCTAAAGGAACTTCTCTAGGCAAGAAACACAAAAGAAAGAAAAGACCGACAATAACGAACCCAAAACAATTAAGAAAATGAGAATAGAAACATACATATCGATAATTATCTTACATGTAAATGGACTAAGTGCTCCCACCAAAAGACACAGATTGGCTGAATGGATACAAAAACAAGACCCATATATATGCTGTCTACAAGAGACCCACTTCAGACCTAGAGACACATACAGACTGAAAGTAAGGGGATGGAAAAAGGTATTCCATGCAAATGGAAACCTAAAGAAAGCTAGAGTAGCAATTCTTATCAGACAAAATAGACTTTAAAATAAAGACTATTAGAAGAGACAAAGAAGGACACTACATAATGATCAAGGGAGCGATCCAAGAAGATATAACAATTGTAAATATTTATGCACCCAACACAGGATCACCTCAATACAGAAGGCAAATACTAACAGCCATAAAAGGGGAAATCGACAGTAACACATTCATAATAGGGGACTTTAACATCCCACTTTCACCAATGGACAGATCATCCAAAATGAAAATAAATAAGGAAACACAAGCTTTAAATGATACATTAAACAACATGGACTTAATTGATATTTATAGGACACTCCATCCAGAAACAACAGAATACACATTTTTCTTAAGTGCTCATGGAACATTCTCCAGGATAGATCATATCTTGGGTCACAAATCAAGTCTTGGTAAATTTAAGAAAATTGAAATTGTATCAAGTATCTTTTCCGACCACAACGCCATGAGACTAGATATCAATTACAGGAAAAGACCTGTAAAAAATACAAACACATGGAGGCTAAACAATACACTACTTAATAAAGAAGTGATCACTGAAGAAATCAAAGACGAAATTAAAAAATACCTAGAAACAAATGACAATGGAGACACGACGACCCAAAACCTATGGGATGCAGCAAAAGCACTTCTAACAGGGAAGTTTATAGCAATACAAGCCCACCATAAGAAACAGGAAACATCTCGAATAAACAACCTAACCTTGCACGTAAAGCAATTAGAGAAAGAAGTACAAAAAAACCCCAAAGTTAGCAGAAGGAAAGAAATCATAGAAATCAGATCAGAAATAAATGAAAAAGAAATTAAGGAAACGATAGCAAAGATCAATAAAACTAAAAGCTGGTTCTTGGAGAAGATAAAATAGATAAACCATTAGCCAGACTCTTCAAAAAAAAAAAAAAAAAAGGGAGAATATGCAAATCAACAGAATTAGAAATGAAAAGTAACAACTGACACTACAGAAATACAAAGGATCATGAGAGATTACTACAAGCAACCCTATGCCAACAAAATAGACAACATGGCAGAAATGGACAAATTCTTAGAAATGCACAACCTGCCAAGACTGAACCAGCAAGAAATAGAAAATACGAACAGACCAATAACAAGCACTGAACTTGAAACTGTGATTAAAAATCTTCCAACAAACAAAAGCCCAGGACCACATGGCTTCACAGGTGAATTCTATCAAACATTTAGAGAAGAGCTAACACCTATCCTTCTCAAACTCTTTCAAAATATAGAAGAGGGAGGAACACTCCCAAATTCATTCTACGAGGCCACCAACACCTTAATACCAAAACCAGACAAAAATGTCACAAAGAAAGAAAACTACAGGCCAATATCACTGATGAACATAGATGCAAAAATCCTCAACAAAATACTAGCAAACAGAATCCAATAGCACATTAAAAGGATCGTACACCATGATCAAGTGAGGTTTATTCCCAGAATGCAAGGATTCTTCAATATACACTAATCAATCAACGTGATAAACCATATTAACAAATTGAAGGAGAAAAACCATATGATCATCTCAGTAGCTGCAGAGAAAGCTTATGACAAAATTCAACACCCATTTATGATAAAAACCCTGAAGAAAGTAGGCACAGAGGCAACTTTCCTCAACCTAATAAAGGCCATATATGACAAACCCACAGCCAACATCATCCTCAATGGTGAAAAACTGAAAGCATTTCCACTAAGATCAGGAACAAGACAAGGTTGCCGACCCTCACCGCACCTATTCAGCATAGTTTTGGAAGTTTTAGCCACAGCAATCAGAGAAGAAAAGGAATCCAAATCGGAAAAGAAGTAAAACTGTCACAGTTTGCAGATGATGTGATACTATACACAGAGAATCCTAAAGATGCTACCAGAAGACTACTAGAGCTAGTCAATGAATCTGGTAAAGTTGCAGGATACAAAATTAATGCACAGAAATCTCTGGCATTCCTATACACTAATGATGAAAAATCTGAAGGTGAAATCAAGAAAACACTCCCATTTACCACTGCAACAAAAAGAATAAAATATCTAGGAATAAACCTATCTAAGGAGACAAAAGACCTGTATGCAGAAAATTATAAGACACTGATGAAAGAAATTAAAGATGATACAAATAGATGGAGAAATATACCATGTTCCTGGATTGGAAGAATCAACATTGTGAAAATGACTCTACTACCCAAAGCAATCTATAGATTCAATGCAATCCCTATCAAACTACCACTGGCATTTTTCACAGAACTAGAACAAAAAATTTCACAATTTGTATAGAAACACAAAAGACCACGAACAGCCAAAGCTGTCTTGAGAACGAAAAACGGATCTGGAGGAATCAGGCTGACTTCATACTATACTAGAAAGCTACAGGAATCAAGACAGTATGGTACTGGCACAAAAACAAAGATAGATCAATGGAACAGGATAGAAAGCCCAGAGATAAACACATGCACATATGGTCACCTTATCTTTGATAAAGGAGGCAGGAATGTACAGTGGAGAAAGGACAGCCTCTTCAATAAGTGGTGCTGGGAAAACTGGACAGCTACATGTAAAAGAATGGAATTAGAACACTCCCTAACACGATACACAAAAATAAGCTCAAAATGGATTAAAGACCTAAATGTAAGGCCAGAAACTATCAAACTCTTAGAGGAAAACATAAGCAGAACACTCTATGACATAAATCACAGCAAGATCCTTTTTGACCCACCTCCTAGAGAAATGGAAATAAAAACAAAAATAAACAAATGGGACCTAATGAATCTTCAAAGCTTTTGCACAGCTAAGGAAACCATAAACAAGACCAAAAGACAGCCCTCAGAATGGGAGAAAATATTTGCAAATGAATCAACTGACAAAGGATTAATCTCCAAAATGTACAGGCAGCTCAGTAACAAAAAATAAACAACCCAATCCAAAAATGGGCAGAAGACCTAAATAGACATTTCTCCAAAGAAGATATACAGATTGCCAACAAACACATGAAAGAATGCTCAACATCATTAATCATTAGAGAAATGCAAATCAAAACTACAATGAGATATCATCTCACACCAGTCAGAATGGGCATCATCAAAAAATCTAGAAACAATAAATGCTGGAGAGGGTGTGGAGAAAAGGGAACACTCTTGCACTGCTGGTGGGAATGTGAATTGGTTCAGCCACTACGGCAAACAGTATGGAGGTTCCTTAAAAAACTACAAATAGAACTACCATACGACCCAGCAATCCCAATACTGGGCATATACCCTGAGGAAACCAAAATTCAAAAAGAGTCATGTACCAAAATGTTCACTGCAGCTCTATTTACAATAGCCCGGAGATGGAAACAACCTAAGTGCCCATCGTCGGATGAATGGATAAAGAAGATGTGACACATATATACAATGGAATATTACTTAGCCATAAAAAGAAATGAAATTGAGCTATTTGTAATGAGGTGGATAGACCTAGAGTCTGTCATAAAGAGTGAAGTAAGTCAGAAAGAGAAAGACAAATACCGTATGCTAACACATACATATGGAATTTAAGAAAAAAAAATGTCATGAAGAACCTAGGGGTAAGACAGGAATAAAGACACAGACCTACTGGAGAACGGACTTGAGGATATAGGGAGGGGGAAGGGTGAGTTGTGACAAAGCAAGAGAGTGGCATGGACATATATACACTACAAAACGTAAGGTAGATAACTAGTGGAAAGCAGCCGCATAGCACACGGAGATCAGCTCCGTGCTTTGTGACTGCCTGGAGGAGTGGGATAGGGAGAATGGGAGGGAGGGAGACGCAAGAGGGAAGAGATATGGGAACATATGTATAACTGATTCACTTTGTTATAAAGCAGAAACTAACACACCATTGTAAAGCAATTATACCCCAATAAATATGTTTAAAAAAATAAAATTTAAAAATTTAAAAATAATCACCCAGATGGAACTTCAAGCATAATAGATTTTTCACATTAAGAGATGTTACCTGCATTTTCTGTAAGGATGAAATACTTTTTCAGGAAATTGTAATGCACTTTGGCTTTCCCAGATTTTCCAAAAGTTCAAAGTAGAAAGATTTTTATGATTAGCTTTCCTTTAGATGATACAATGATAAAAATAATTTGCCTAGTGTTTTAATTTTATGAAGTACTTTCATATGTATTATTTCATTTAAACATAAATCTGTAAGCAACTCAGACATTATTTTTAACATTTTATAGCCAAGAAAACCACGGCTCAGAAAATATAAGCATTTTTCCCCAAGTTAGTAAGTGTTGGAGCCAGGACAAAAGCATAGACCTTCTGACTAGTCCAGTATTCTAAAAACAGTGTAGGATGTAACATTCCTTGATAGGGCAAAAGCTTCTGATCTTATTCAGTGTGAAGAAATGGAAAAATGTTTTATAGTGTCCATGAATCCAAAGAATCACCTGCTAGAGATAAAAGTTTCTTTTTCTGATAAACATTTACTAGCACACCACTGCTTAACAACCAATTCAGGGAGATGGGGGCCGGGGGGAGGAGAGAGTCCAGATTTGTAGTATTTGCAAATTTCTGTGGTGTAAAGATTCCCAATGTAACTGATTTTAAGCCATCAGTGCTTCATCACTGAACACAGTCAGAAATATTACACAATCACCTCTCGTGAGACAGTTGAAACCAGCTCCAGCACACCACTGAGTCTACATAACCTGATAATTCCATCTAATGGACACGTTTCATAAAGAATAGCATTTCTAGAATTTATTAAGCACTTACATGCCAGACACTTTTCTAAACTTTACATACATGAACTTATTTTATCCTCACAACGATCCAATGATGTAAATTCTATTATTCCCAGCTTAGTGATGTGAAAACTGAGGAATATAGTTTATTAACCATGACAAAAGTCACAAAATTAATATTAGAGTCAGGATGCAAACACAAGAACTCCAACTCCAGAAAGGAGCTAGAAAAATTAATAGAACTGCCATGTGATCCAGTAGTGCCACTTCTGGAATTAAAAACAGGATCACGAAGAGATATGTGCAGTCTCATGTTCATTGCAACAGTATTCACTATAACCAAGATATAAAAACAACCCAAGTGCCCATTGATGGATGAATGGATAAAGAAAATGTGGGATAAAGAAACTAAGATACACCACAGCCTTGCACTAGATCTAGGACAAACACAACAGAGAAAGGGATACCACCTTGGGTTGTTGCTGAGCAGAACCATGGATGCCTACATAGGCAGTGCCTAGGTCCTCTGTGAACACATAGTCCACACTTCCTTCAGCAACAACTTCTACTGGGGCTGGGCATGCACTCAATGGCAATGGAGCCTGATCAAACCTGACCCTCAAGGTTTCTACTCCAACAGCTGGAGAGCAGACCCCATCCCTGACAGGGCAGGGACAGACACAAAGCAAAGAGAAAACCTTGCCTCACATCCTGCACAAGCTTTAAATCCACCAACACCAATCAAAGGGATAACGGCCAGCACACTCTGAGGAACAATGTGGCTGGCATCCATACCAAAACCAGCCCTCACACCAAACACTTTGAATGCATGCAATCTACATAGGGATGCTACCACGTAAAAACACCCCTTTAAGGCCACAGGAGATAACTGCTTCTCCTAAATCCATAGAATCCGAGAAAGTTAAGTAACCTGAAAAGGCAGAGGAACTACTCCCAATTAAAAGGATAAGAGAAATCACCTGAAAGAATGAAACAGACCTCACCGCCCTACTACATCCTGAGTTCAAAAAAGGAGATAATAGAAATGCTAAAGGAATTAAGAAAGATTATCAACAGAAATGCAGATTACTGTAACAAGGAACTAGAAAATATAAAGGTGAACCAATCAAAAATAGATAATTCAATTGCCAAAATAAAAATCAATCTAGAAACAATGAATAGCAGACTAAATGACACAGAAGAATAAACAAGTGATCTGGAAGACAGAATAATGGAAATCACCTAAATAGAACAGCAGACAGAAATACAAATGAAAAAACAAAATGAAAGCAACATATGAGATATATGGGGTAACATAAAGCAGGCCAACTTATGCATGATAGGGGTTCCCAAAGGAGAGAAGAGAGAAGGGAATCTAAAATGTATTTGAAGAAATTATGGATGAAAACTTCCCAAACCCAAACAAAGAAACAGATATCCAGGTACCTGAAGCACAGAGGGTCCCAAAAAAGATGAACCCAAACAGACCAACATCAAGACATATAGTTAAAATGGCAAAAGTTAAAGAGGATTCTAAAGGCAGCAAGAGAAAAACAGAGAGTCAGTTACAAGAGGACTACCATAAGGGTATCAGCTGATTTCTCTTCAGAACCTTTATAGGCCAGAAGGGAGTGACATGACATATTCAAAGTCCTGAAAGGGAAAAATCTGCAGCCTAGGAGAGTCTACCCAGCAAGATTATCATTTAGAATAGAAGGAGAGAGAAAGAACTTCTCAGACAAGCAAAAACCAAAAGAATTCAGCAAAAGTAAAGCTACCCTAAAAGAAATATTGAAGGATCTTCTCTAAATAAAAAAAGCAAGAATCTATAGGAAAAGGAAAATCACAGTAGGAAAGGCGAATATAAAAAAGGATTGGAAATCACTTAAATAAACCAGTATATAGCAATATAAGAAAAAAACAAAAACATTTTATAAAAGTGATGACTACAATTAACAGTAAAATGATAAGCATGAACATGTAAAATAGGACATCAAAATCACGAGATGTGGGAGAGAAGAGTATAAAAGGAAAGGATTAGATCTTTTAGACTGTGTTTGAACTTGTATGACTATCAGTTTAAAACAAGTAGACATAGTTATGGGTCAACATACTTGAACTCCGTGGTACCCACAAATCAAAAACATACAATAGATTCAGAAAAGCCAAAAAGAAAGGAACTCAAGCATACTACAAAAGAAAATCAAACTATAAAAGAAAATTTTCAAACCACAAAGGGAAAAACACAAAGAAGAACAAAGAACTGCAAAAACAACTGGAAAACAAAGTTTAAAATGGCAATAACTACATACCTATCAACAATTATTTTAAATGTCAATGGACTAAATGCTCCAATCAAAAGACATAGAGTGGCAAATTGGATTAAAAAAAACAAGGACCTACAATATGCTGCCTAGAAGAGACTCAACTTCAGGGTGAAAGACACACAGACTGAAAGTGAGGAGATGGAAAAATATTTCATGAAAATGGAAACAAGAAAGTGGGGGTAGCAATACTCATATCAGACAAAAAGACTTTAAAACAAACACTATAAAAAAGGACAAAGAAGGGCATTATATAATAATAAAGGGATCAATACAAGAAGATATTACACTCGCTAACATATATGCACCCAATATAGAAGCACCTAAATACATAAAACAAATACTAACAGACATAAAGGGAGAAATAGACAATAATATAATAATAGTAGAAAACTTTTAACACCCCACTGATATCAATGGACAGATCATCCAGAAAATCAATAAAGCAACAGAGATCCTAAATGACACAACAGACAATTTGGACTTGATGTCTACACTACAGTACAACCAAAACAACAGAATACACATTCTTATCAAGTATGCATGGAACTTTCTCAGGAAGAGACCACATACCAGGTCACAAAACAAGCCACAACAAATTTAAGACAGAAATTATTTAAAGCAACTTTTCTGACCACAACAGTGTGAAATTAGAAATCACAGAAAGGAAAATGGGAAAATAATGAACACATGGAGATGAAACAACATGCTACTAAAAAACCAATGGGTTGGGCTTCACTGGTGGCGCAGTGGTTAAGAGTCCACCTGCCGATGCAGGGGACACGGGTTCGTGCCCCGGTCCAGGAGGATCCCACATGTCATGGAGTAGCTAGGCCCATGAGCCACGGCCACTGAGCCTGTGTGTCCAGAGCCTGTGTTTCACAACGGGAGAGGCCACAAAAATGAGAGGCCCACGTACCGCAAAAAAAAAAAAAAACCACCCAATGGGTCAATAAAGAAACAAAAGAAGGATTCAGAAAAATTCAAGGCAAACAAAAATGAAAACACAACCTACAAAGTCTATGGGATACAGCAAAAGCAGTTGTTAAGAGGGAAGTTCACAATGATATGGGCCTTCCTTAAGAAAGAAGAAAGATCTCAAACAACCTAACCTATTGCCAAAAAGAATTTGAAAAAAAAAAAACCCCAAAGTCAGCAGAAGAAAGGAAATAAAGATCAGAGAGGAAATAGAGATGAAAAAATAATAATAGAAGAGATCAATAAAACTAAGAGCTGGTTTTTCAAAAAGAAACAAAAATTAACAAACCTCTAGCCAGGCTCACCAAGAAGAAAAGCAAGAGGACCCAAACAAACAAAATAAGAAATGAAAGAGGAGAAACAACAAAAACTGATACTACATAAATACAAAAAAATCATAAGAGAATACTATGAAGTTATGTTCCAACAAGTTTGACAACTCAGAAGAAATGGACAAGTTTCTAGAAACAGAGCCTGCCAAAACAGAGTCAAGAAGAAACAGATAATTTGAACAGACTGATCATTAGAAGTGAAACAGAACCTGTAATTTTTAAAAACTTCCTCAAAACAAAAGTCCAGGACCAGACAGCTTCAATGCAGAATTCTACCAGACATGTAAAGAACTTATAGGTATCCTGCTCAAACTGTTCCAAAAAATTGAAGAGGTGGGGACACTCCCAAAGATATTCTATGAAGCCACCATCACACTTATACAAAAACCAGAAAAAGACACTACAATAAAAGAAAATTACAGGTCACTATCTTTGATGAACATAGAAGAAAAATCCTTAACAAAATTTAGCAAATCAAATCTGACAATACATAAAAAAGAGCATACACCACAATCAAGCTGGATTGATTACAGGGTTGCAAGGAAGGTTCAATATATGCAAATCAATATGATGCACAACATTAACAAAAAGTAAAGCCACATGATCATTTCAATAGACATAGAAAAGGCATTTGATAAAATTCAACATTCATTCATGATAAAAATGCTCACAAAAGTGGACATAGAGGGAACATATCTCAACATAACAAAAGCCATGTATAACAAACCCACAGCCAACATAATACTCAGTGATGAAATGTTGAAAGCCTTCCTGATAAATTCAGGAATGAGACAAGGATACTCACTCTCACCATTTCTATTCAACATAGTATTGGAATTTCTAGCCACAGCAGTCAAACAAGAAAAAAAAGGTATACAAATTGGAAGAGGTTAAACTGTCACTATTTGCAGATAATATGATACCTGATATAGAGAACCGTAAAGTCTGCACACAAAAACTGTTAGAATAAATGAATTCAGCAAGATAGCAGGATACAAGATTAATATACAGAAATCTGTTGCACTTCTTGTTTTTGTTTTTGTTGTTTTGTTTTGTTTTGTGGTACGTGGGCCTCTCACTGTTGTGGCCTCTCCCGTTGTGGAGCACAGGCTCCAGGCACACAGGCTCAGCAGCCATGGCTAATGGGCCTAGCCGCTCCGCGGCATGTGGGATCTTCCCGGACCGGGGCACGAACCCGTGTCCCCTGCATCAGCAGGCGGACTCTCAACCACTGCACCACCAGGGAAGCCCCTGTTGCACTTCTTTACACCAACAAAATATAAGAAAGTTAAAAAAAAAAATCCCAAAGTTGCCTCAAAAAAAAAAAACCTAGTAATAAACTTAACCAAGGAGGTGAAAAATCTATATACTGAAAACTATAAAACATTGATAAAGGAAATTGAAGATGATTCAAAGAAATGAAAGATATCCCATGCTCTTGGATTGGAAGAATATTGTTTAAATGGCCATACTACTCAAAGCAATCTACAGACTTAATAACCCTATCAAAATACCCATGACATTTTCCAAAAAATTTAGAACAATCCTAAAATTTATATGGAACCACAAAAGACCCAGGATTGCCAAAGCAATCCTGAGGATAAAGAACAAAGTTGGCAGTCTTCCCTGGTGGCGCAGTGGTTGAGAGTCCGCCTGCCGATGCAAATCAATATGATGCACAACATTAACAAAAAGTAAAGCCACATGATCATTTCAATAGACATAGAAAAGGCATTTGATAAAATTCAACATTCATTCATGATAAAAATGCTCACAAAAGTGGACATAGAGGGAACATATCTCAACATAACAAAAGCCATGTATAACAAACCCACAGCCAACATAATACTCAGTGATGAAATGTTGAAAGCCTTCCTGATAAATTCAGGAATGAGACAAGGATACTCACTCTCACCATTTCTATTCAACATAGTATTGGAATTTCTAGCCACAGCAGTCAAACAAGAAAAAAAAGGTATACAAATTGGAAGAGGTTAAACTGTCACTATTTGCAGATAATATGATACCTGATATAGAGAACCGTAAAGTCTGCACACAAAAACTGTTAGAATAAATGAATTCAGCAAGATAGCAGGATACAAGATTAATATACAGAAATCTGTTGCACTTCTTGTTTTTGTTTTTGTTGTTTTGTTTTGTTTTGTGGTACGTGGGCCTCTCACTGTTGTGGCCTCTCCCGTTGTGGAGCACAGGCTCCAGGCACACAGGCTCAGCAGCCATGGCTAATGGGCCTAGCCGCTCCGCGGCATGTGGGATCTTCCCGGACCGGGGCACGAACCCGTGTCCCCTGCATCAGCAGGCGGACTCTCAACCACTGCACCACCAGGGAAGCCCCTGTTGCACTTCTTTACACCAACAAAATATAAGAAAGTTAAAAAAAAAAATCCCAAAGTTGCCTCAAAAAAAAAAAACCTAGTAATAAACTTAACCAAGGAGGTGAAAAATCTATATACTGAAAACTATAAAACATTGATAAAGGAAATTGAAGATGATTCAAAGAAATGAAAGATATCCCATGCTCTTGGATTGGAAGAATATTGTTTAAATGGCCATACTACTCAAAGCAATCTACAGACTTAATAACCCTATCAAAATACCCATGACATTTTCCAAAAAATTTAGAACAATCCTAAAATTTATATGGAACCACAAAAGACCCAGGATTGCCAAAGCAATCCTGAGGATAAAGAACAAAGTTGGCAGTCTTCCCTGGTGGCGCAGTGGTTGAGAGTCCGCCTGCCGATGCAGGGGACACGGGTTCATGCCCCAGTCTGGGAAGATCCCACATGCCATGGAGTGGCTGGGCCCGTGAGCCATGGACACTGAGCCTGCGTGTTCGGAGCCTGTGCTCCGCAACAGGAGAGGCCACAACAGTGAAAGGCCCATGTACCAAAAAAAAAAAAAAAAAAAAAAAAAAGTTGGTGGCATAACCCTTCCAGACTTCAGACTATACTACAAAGCGACAGTAATCAAAACAGCATGGCACTGACACAAAAACAGACATATAGATCAATGGCACAGAATAGAGAGCCCAGAAATAAACTCATGCACCTACAGTCAATCTATGACAAAGGAGACAAAAACATACAAGGGAAAAAAGACAGTCTCTTCAACAAGTGGTGTTAGGAAAGCTGAACAGCTACATGTAAATCAACAAAATCTGAACATTCCCTCACACCATATATAAAAATAAACTCAAAATGGTTTGAAGACCTAAATATAAGACATAATACTGTAAAACTGCTAGAAGAGAACACAGGTAAAACATTCCTGGACATAAATGTAGCAAAAGAAAAGAAAAAATAAGCAAATGGGATCTAATCAAACTTAAAAGCATTTGCACAGGGGGCTTCCCTGGTGGCACAGTGGTTGAGAGTCTGCCTGCCAGTGCAGGGGACACAGGTTCATGCCCTGGTCCAGGAGGATCCCACATGCCATGGAGCGGCTGGGCCCATGGGCCATGGCTGCTGAGCCTGCATGTCCAGAGCCTGTGCTCCGCAATGGGAGAGGCCGCAGCAGTGGGAGGCCCACGTACTGCAAAAAAAAAAAAAGCATTTGCACAGCAAAGGAAACAAACAACAAAGTGAAAAGACAACCTACAGAATGGTAGAAAATATTTGCAAATGATGCAACCAAAAAGGGTTAACGTCCAAACTATACAAACAGCACATACAACTAAACATAAAAAAAAAAAAATCAAAAAATGGAAAGAACTGGGCTGGGCCTACCTGATGATCTTAGAGAGTCTGCAGGAGAAGCAGGAGGCAACTGCAGGTCAACCTCAACGCAGACGCTGTAGGCAGCAGTTGTTGGGAGCTCCTTCTACCACATGGACAATGATACTAGCAAGCACCATTGTGGAATCCTCCTCTAGCTCATTAGCACAAAGACATGGTCCCACCCAACAGCCTGTAGGTGTTCAGTGCTGGGATGTCTGAGGCCAAGCAGCTAATGAGTGGGTTCACAGCCCCACTCATCAGGAACTGGCTGCCTTAAGATCGCCTGAGTCCACAGCCACCTCTAGATATGACACTGCCACCCACCAGACGGCCCAGGATACAGCTCCACCCACCAGTGAACAGGCACCAGTCCAAGAATACCCTGGGCTCAAGCCCTGCCCTTAGGGGAACCTGTTCTAGCCTCTGGACCAACCTCACCCACCAGGGGGCAGACACCAGACTCAAGAGACCCAGAATCCTACAGCCTGTGGACCCAGCCTGCCCATCAGCAGGCCAGATTCTGTCCTGAGACTAGCTGGGCCCTAGCTCTGCCCACTAGCAGGCCAACAAGCTTCAGGAAACCCTGAACCCCAGATCCAACTGTGTCAGAAACTACCCTGCCCCACTAGCAATCCAACACCAGCTCTCGGGTCCCTGGGTTTTGCAACCAGACTCCAGGACCTGGCTCTAACCCCAGAACTTGACTTCACCCACCAGTCGGTAGGCAACACCCTGAGTCTTCTAGACTCTGACTCAGCCCAGCAGTGAGCCAGCATAAGACCTGGGGCCCCCTGGGGTTCCTTAGTCAGCTTCTTCATGTCCTGGTCCCACCAACCGGTGGCTGGCAGCCTCTGGACAAGGTAGGGCCAGGCAATCAACCTGACCAGGGGCCAACCAACCCTACCAGAATCCCATATAGTCAGCCCACCACAACAGAAAGACCCCTGAAGCCCTCATAGAGGAAGCCTCTAGAGCCTATAGTTTGGGTTATGAGCAGGTAATATGCTACTTGGATGCATAGTATGTATCCTACAAAAGACCACTTCTCCAAGGTAGGGATATATAACCAACCTACCAGATACATAAAAATAAAAACAGCAACTTAGGCAAAATGAGGGGACAGAGAAACATGTTCCAAACAAAGAAACATGTTCCAAACAAAGGAACACGTTCCAAACAAAGGAACAAGATAAAACCCTAGAAGAACTAAGTGAAGTGGAGATAGGCAATCCACCCTAGGAGGAGTTCAGGACAGTGATCGTAAAGATGATCAAAGGACTTGGAGAAGAATGGATGCACAGAGTGAGAAATTCGTTTTTAACAAAGAGTTAGAAAATATAAAGAACCACCAAATGAAGAATAATTGAAATAAAAATACACTAGAAGAAATGGACAGTAAAGTAAATGATACAAAGGAGTGGATCAGCTGGAAGACAGTAATGGAAATCACTAATGCTGAACAGAAAAAAGAAAAATGAAAAGAAATGAGGACAGTTTAAGAGAGCTCTGGGACAACAGCTAGCACACTAATATTCACATTATAGGGGTCCCAGAAGAAGAGAAAAAGGTGCTGATAACTTATTTGAAGACATAATAGCTGAAAACTTCCCTAACATGGGAAAGGAAACAGTCACCCAAGTCCAGGAAGTGCAGAGAGTCCCATGCAGGACTAACCCAGAGAGAAACAGACCAAGACAAATTAATTTTGTCATTTTAATTACAGAGAGAATATTAAAAGCAGCAAAGGAAAAGCAACAAACAACATACAAGGGAACTCCCATAAGGCTATCAGCTTACTTTTCAACAGAAACGCTTCAGGACAGAAGGGAGGGGCACAATATACTTAAAGTGATGAAAGGGAACAACATACTACCAAGAATATTCTACCCAGCAAGGCTCTCCAGATTTGATGATGAGATCAAAAGTTTCACAAACAAGCAAAAGCTACAAGAGTTCTGCACCACCAAACCAGCTTTACAACAAATGTTAAAGGAACTTCTCTAGGCAAAAAAGAAAAGGACACAACTAAAAACAAGAAAATTACAAAATGAAAAAACTCACTGGTAAAGGTAGACATACAGTAACAGGTAGGAAATTATCCATGCACAAAACTAGTGGAAGGTTAAAAGACAAAAGCAGTAAAATCATCTATATCCACAATAAGAAGTTAAAGGATACACAAAACAATTAGATGTAAAATGTGATGTCAAAAACAGTAATCATGAGGGGAGGACAATACCAATGCAGGATTTTTTTTAATGCATTGGAAATTAAGAGAGCAGCAACTTTAAAAAATCACGTATATACATTGCTATATAAAAACCCCATGGTAACCACAAACCAAAAATCTGTAATATATATAGACACAAAAAGAAAAAGGAATCTAAACATAACACTAAAGATAGTCAAAAAAAATCACAAGAGAACAGAAGAAGAAAGGGAAAAAAGACCTATAAAAACAATCCCTTAATAAACTGGCAATAAAAACATACATACAATAAATACCTTCAATATAAATGGAGTTAATGCTCCAATCAAAAGGCACAGAGTGGCTGAATGGATACAAAAACAAGACCCATATATATGCTGCCTACAAGAGACTTACTTCAGATCTAAAGATAAACACAGACTGAAAGAGAGAGAATGGGGAAAGGTATTCCATGCAAACGGAAATCAAAAGAAAGCTGGGGTAGCAATACTTATATCAGACAAAATAGACTTTAAAGACTGTTACAAGAGACAAAGCAGGATATTATATAACAATGAAGGGATCAACCCAAGAAGAAGATATAATAATTGTAAATATATATGCACCCAACATAGGAGCACCTAAAAACAAAGCAAATATTAACAGACATAAAGGAGAAATATACAATAACACACTAATAGTGGGGGACTTTAACACCCCACTTACGTCAATGGACAAATCATTCAGACAAAAAAAAATCAATAAAGAAACACTGGCTTTAAATGACACCTTAGACCAAATGGACTTAACTGACATATAGAGAGAATTTCATCTGAAAGCAGCAGAATACACATTTCTTTTCAAGTGTACATGGAACATTCTCCAGGATAGATCACATGTTAGGTCACAAAAGAAGCACTGGTAAATTTATGAAAATTGAAATCTTATCAAGCATCTTTTCTGACCACAACTCTGTGAGATTATAAATCAACTACAAGAAAAAAAACTGCAAAAAGCACAAACACATGGAGGCTAACCAATATGCTACTAAAGAACCAACGGCTCATGGAAGAAATCAAAGAAGAAATCAAAAAATACCTGGAAATAAAAGAAAATGAAAACACGACAATCCAAAACCTATGAGATGCAGCAAAAGCGGTTCTAAGAGGAAAGATTATAAGTGATACAAGCTTACATCAGGAAACAAGAAAAATCTCAAATAAACAATCTAACCTTACTCCTAAAGGAACTAAAGAAAGAACAAACAAAGCCCAAAGTTAGCAGAAGGAAAGAAATCATAAAGCTCAGAGCAGAAGTTAATGATATAGAGACTAAAAAAACAACTGAAAAGGTAAATGAAACTAAAAGCTGGTTCTTTGAAAAGATACACAAAGTTGATAAACCTTTACCCAGACTCATCAAGAAAAAAAAGGAGAGGGCCCAAATCAAAATCAAAAATGAAAAAGGAAAAGTTACAATGGACACCACAGAAATACAAAGGATCATAAGAGACTAAGAACAACAATACACCAATAAAATGGACAACCTAAAAGAAATGGACAAATTCTTAGAAAGGTATAATCTCTCAAGACTAAACCAGGAAGAAATAAAAAATATGAAGAGACCAATTATCAGCCCTGAAATTGAATCAGTAATTTAAAAACTCCCAACAAACAAAAGTCCAGGACCAGATGTCTTCACAGTTGAATTCTACCAAACATTTAGAGAATAGTTAACACCTATCCTTCTGAAAATCTTCCCCCAAAAATGCAGAAGGAACAATTCTGAACTCATTCTATGAGGCCATAATCACCCTGATAACAAAACCAGACAAAGATATCACAAAATAAAGAACATTACAGGCCAATATCACTGATGAACATAGATGCAAAAACCCTCAACAAAATACTAGCAAACTAAATCCAACAATACATTACAAGGATCATATACTATGAATAAGCAGGATTTATCCAAAGGAAGCAAGGATTTTTCAATATCTGCAAACCAATATGATATACCACATCAACAAATTGAAAAACCATAAATCATCTCAATAGATGCAGAAAAGCTCTTGACAAAGTTCAACATCCATTTAAGATAAAACTCTCCAGAAAATGGGCACAGAGGGAGCATACCTCAACATAATAATGACCACATATGACAAACACACAGCTAACATCATACTCAGTGATGAAAAGCTGAAAGCATTCCCTCTAAGATCAGGAACAAGACAAAGATGCCCACTCTCACCACTTTTATTATTCAACATAGTATTTGAAGTCCTACCCACAGCAATCAGACAAGAAAAAAATAAAA
The DNA here is from genome assembly GCF_000442215.2 of Lipotes vexillifer. NCBI lineage: Eukaryota > Metazoa > Chordata > Mammalia > Artiodactyla > Lipotidae > Lipotes > Lipotes vexillifer. The sequence goes on along the minus strand of NW_006772588.1, from coordinate 338,921 downwards.
GGAATTCAAACTGGAAAGAAAGAAGTAAAACTGTCACTGTTTACAGATGACATGAAACTATACATAGAAAACCCAGAATATGCCACCAGAAAACTACTAGAGCTCATCAGTGAATTCAGTAATGTGGCAGGATACAAAATTGATACACAGAAATCCATTCCATTTCTACACAACAGCAACAAAGTATCAGAAAAAGAAATTAAGGAAATAATCCCATTTACCATTGCATCAAAAAGCATAAAACACCTAGGAATAAACGTACCTAAGGAGGTAAAAGACCTGTACTCAAACTAGAAGACACTGATGAAAGAAACTGAAAATGACACAAACAGATAGAAAGATATACCATGTTCAGGGATTGGAAGAATTAATATTCTTAAAATGACCATACTACCCAAGGCAATCTACAGATTTAATGCAATCTCTATCAAAATACCAATGGCATTTTCTACAGAACTAGAAAAAACAATTTTAAAATTTGCATGGAACACAAAAGACCCTGAATTGCCAAACCAATCTTGAGAAAGAAGGACAGAGCTGGAGGAATCATGCTCCCTGACCTCAGACTATACTACAAAGCTATAGTAATCAAAACAGTATGATACTGGCAAAAACCAGACACATAGATCAATGGAATACAACACAGAGCCCAGAAATAAACCCACACACTTATGGTCAATCTATGATAAATGAGGCAAGAATATACAATGGAGAAAAAACATTCTCTTCAACAAGTGGTGCTGGGAAAACTGACCAGCTGTATGTAAAAGAATTAAAACATTCTTTAACACCATATACAAAAATGAACTCAACATGGATTAAACACATAAATGTTAAGACTGTAAACCATAAAAATCCTAGAAGAAACCATAGGCAGAACACTCTGACCTGAATCTTAGCAATATTTTTTTGGATCTGTCTCCTAAAGCAAAGGAAATAAAAGCAAATTTTAAAACTGTTACCTAATTAGACTTAAAACCTTTTGCACAGTAAAGGAAACCATTGACAAAACAAAAAGGTAACCTACTTAATGGGAGAAAATATTTGCTAATGAAATGAGTGATAACGGCTTTATATCCAAAATATATAAACAGCTCATACAGCTCAACATCAAAAAAGCCAACCCAACTAAAAAATGGGCAGAAGACATGAATAGACATTTTTCCAAATGAAAATGAAAAGATGCTCAACATCATTACAAGAAATGCAAATCAAAACCACAAGAATATATCACCTCACACCTGGTAGAATGGCTATCATCTAAAAGAATACAAATAACAAATGTTGGTGAGAAGGTCGAGAAAAGGGAACCCTTGTACACTGTTGGTTGGTCCAGCCACTGTGGAAAACAGTATAGCAGTTTCTCAAAAAACTAAAAATAGAACTACCATAGGACCCAATAATTCCACTCCTGGGTATATATCCAAATATATATATATATATATATATATATATATATATATATATATATAAAACA
>NW_006772588.1:252598-337255 GCF_000442215.2 Lipotes vexillifer | reverse complement strand
TATATATATATATAAAACACTAATTCAAAAAGATACATGCACCCCAATGTTCACAGCAGCATTATTTACAATTGCCAAGATATGGAAGCAACTTATGTGTCCATCAACTGATAAATGGATAAGGAAAATATCTGTATATATACATATACACACACACAATGGAATACTATTCAGCCATAAAAACAAGGCTGGAGAGGATGTGGAGAAATGGGAACCCTGGTACACTGTTGGTGGGAGTGTAAATTAGTGTGACCACTGTGGAAAACACTAAGGAGGTTCCTTAAAAAACTAAAAATAGAGCTACCATATGATCCAGCAATCCCACTCCTGGGTATATGTCTGGAAAAAATGAAAACTCTAATTTGAAAAGATACATGTCTTCCAATGTTCATAGCAGCATTATTTATAATAGCCAAGACATGGAAACAACCCAACTGCCCACTAACTGACAACTGACTTCAGATGTCTCACACACACACACACACACACACCCCACAGTAGCATATTACTCAGCCATAAAAAAGATATACTGCCATTTGCAGCAATATGGATGGACCTAGAGAATATTATACTTGAAGTTAGGCAGAGAAAGACAAATATTATATGATATCACTTATATGTGGAATCTAAATAATACAGATGAATCTATATACAAAACAGAAACATAGAGAACTTATGGTTACCAAAGTAGGGGAAGGGTCATATTAGCAGTGTGGGATAAACAGATGAAAACTACTATACACAAAATAGATAATCAACAAGGGTTTAATGTATAACACAGGGAACTATATTCAATATCTTGCAATAACCTATAATGGAAAAGAGTCTGAAAATACATACTATATATAATATACACATTATACTCACTTTGCTGTACATCTGAAACACAATATTGAAAATCAGCTAAACTCCAATTAAAAGAAAAAAAACTATGAGGTAGATAGATACATGATAGATATTGATATGTAACACATTTGAATATTACTCAGCCTCAGTAAAGAAATACTGCCAACATGAATGGAGGTGGAAGACCTTAAGCAAAGAAAGGCAGACACATAAAGAGAAGTACTGCATGAACTCACTTACATGTAAAATCTAAAAGTCAAACTCACAGAAGCAGAGAGTCCAGTGGTAGTTTTCCAGGGGCTGGGGGTGGAGAAATATGATTATGTTGGTGAAAGGGTACAAAGTTCCAGTTATGCAAGATGAATAATTTCTGGAGATCTGATGTACAGCATAATGACAGTAGTTAATACTATATTGTATACTTATAATTTGTTGAGGGTTAAATCCCCTTCCCACTGCCACACACACAAAATGGTAACTATGTAGATACACAAAATGATTACTATGTAGAAGTAATATATATGTTATATATCAACTGAAGAAAATGCACCACCTAAAAGTTGTGAGTTGTTTTATGCTGGGACCTTACTGAGGACTATAGCTCGGGAGGCAGCCTCTCAGATAGCTCTAAGGAACTGTTCTGGAGAGGTAAGGGAGGAGCCAGGATATATAGGAGTTTTTACTGGGAAAACAAACAAACAAAAAAAAAACACCATGTAGTCCAACATCAAGAGATTACTACTAATTACAAAAAAAAAAAAAAAAAAAAAAAACCAGAAATCTCAAGTTAAGGATTTTAGTACTTTTTTAGGTATGGAAAGATGCACGATTCTGGGCTCTTGGAAATTATACCTTAGATATGAATCTTATCTGGGGCCAGTATCCTATTTTTCTCCATTGTGAATTCCACTCAGGGTGCACTGTCAGAGGCAGCTGCAGTGGCTGATGGCAGGCAACATTTGTTGTTTTCTGAAATAACAGGCAACATTTTTTTGTCCATAATTAGCCTGACTGTGGTGATCATTTCATAATGTATGTGTATATCAAGACATCAAGCTGTATATCTTAAATATATCTAATTTTATATGTCAATGATATCTCAACAAAGCTATTAAAAAAATTAAAGGAAATTATTTCAAGGAATCCTGGTCAGACATGTGTTCCCCAGGAACGCAAATATCAGCTATTTTTTGAGAAAAGATAGAAGAACTTGTGACAAGAACTGAAGGTTTTGAAAATGTGATTTTTACTTCAAAATTACAAACAATTCCTATCCCTTTATTCAATCCAAAGTTGCATCCAGGGCCTTTTTGACCCAAACTCCCACCACTTTTCTCTTTCTCCATAAAGAGCAAGCTTATTTAATGTTCTCTCTCTTCCCTCCTTCTCTCCATCAGTGTTTTGGCTGCTTGCTGCCACTGCTACTGTGACATTTGTATTGCTACTTCTTTACTCCACTATATCCCTGAACCACCATCATCTATGGAGTCTTCCACTTTTCTTCCATTTTCACATTTATTCCTTAATTTTTTTTCCTTATACATCTTGTTGATTCTACAGCAGCCTTGGATCTCATGCAGAAAATCTGGACTTTAGAGACAGAGTCAGAGACCACTAGACTTCCTTCTGCCAGGAAATAACTGTTCAGAATGTAGGGGATGTAATTATCAAGAGAGATAACTCTGGCTCTTCTTGGCTGTTTCCATGATTGTTCACTGCTCTAAGTTTCTTCTTCACCGTCAGACATTTTGTTTTACTTGTTTTTTCTGTCTATATTTAGAGTGACTGAAAATTCTTGTAGTAACTGGAACACTAGTTTCTATATAATTTCAGTTTTACTGTAAATGAAGTGACAGAGGATAAACCCTTGATTAACTAGAATGCCCAAGGAATGGAATGCTTGATTATACTTTCTGTTTAACATTACTAAATATCTTAGTCCACTTCTCTGAAGTCTCATAAAGCATCAAGGTCATTACTCTGGCTTTCAACTTAAATTGTGCTGACTCTATGCTCATAGATGCAAGTGGTCTACTTATCATATGTATCCTGGAAGTCTTATAAATTATTGTCATTTATGACAATACCTAGTGACTAAAGGTGCAAGTTCAAAATTGGCACTTTTTTTTTTTGCTGTACGCGGGCCTCTCACTATTGTGGCCTCTCCCGTTGAGGAGCACAGGCTCCGGACGCACAGGCTCAGCGGCCATGGCTCACGGGCCCAGCCGCTTCGCGGCACGTGGGATCCTCCCGGACCGGGGCACAAACCCGCATCCCCTGCATCGGCAGGTGGACTCTCAACCACTGCGCCACCAGGGAAGCCCGAAAATTGGCACTTTTTAAAAGAATATTTGGCAATATGTGTCTCGAGCCTTGACAACATTCATAAACTGTATCTAGGAATTTAACTATAGGACTAATTAGAGATATATCCAAAAATTATGTGCCTAAATGTCACATATTTTGGAAAATTAGAACATTATCCTCCAAAATTAGATGTATTTTGATATACCCATAAAATAGAATACCATGCAAACATTAAAATTCATATTTTTAAGGGATAGGAAATGCTCATAATAAGAGAAAAGGGGAACATATAAAGCAATATAATCATTATGATCTAAATTGGGTAAAATACACATATATGTACATATGCACTTTTGTGTAGGTATATGTGTGATATAGAAGATTTATGGTATATACATCAAAATGTTAATAATGGTTATCTCTGGAAGGTAGGAATATGGGTGTTTAAATTCCCTAATTTTTACTTTGATGTAATTTCCTACATTGTCTATAAAACTTTATTATTTTAGGATCATAAAATAATACATAACATTTTTAATTTTCTATTGAAATTTAGTCCTATCACATAACTTTCTCTGAAAGGCAAAATGAAGGGAAATGAACTTGAGTTCTAGCCTGTGGTCTTTTTCTCAATCAACATTTTCATATTTTGTTGTTCCCATTATTTTTTTTAACTTTCTTTGAATTATTATTTGAATTATTGTCTTCACTTATATGACCAGTGCTTTGAAGGGTAAAAACCAAGTTATTGCACAATTTGGGATTTTTCAGCAGCTTCAGTTATTGGGATTCTCAGGATAATCATTGGCACACAAATCCTTAATTATTCACAATACAGGAAATGTTTGTAAAATGAAAATGTCATCAATAGCCTGGCTCAGGAATCAGACCTAGAAGTCTGAAATACCCATTAACCTATTCTTTTATTAGCATACTCACTTCCACTACCTTAGCTCAGGCTCTGGTTATCTCAGTATTTCACTCTCCTAAACTGTCCCACTGTTTACATCCAATTAGGAAAGCTACATTTTACCTAATTTGAAAGAGGATCATTTCTGAAAAAATGGCAATAAATGGAAAAAAAAAAAGTCAAACTTCTTTCCATGGCAAATATTTTATGCTCTTTCATGTTTCAAATAATAGCAATACATTCAGCCTTTGCTGCATAAAATATCCCTCCAAAACTTAATGGCTTAAAACAATAATCATTTATTAGTTCACAAGTCAGCAGGTTGGGCTTTTTAGCTGGGCCTAGCTGGGCAGTTTTTCTGCCTGTCTCAGCTAGGCTCACTCATCAACTGTCAGCTGATGGGTTGGCTAGGGCTGGATGGTCTAAATGGACACATTTACCTGTTTGGCAATTGGTAGGCTGCTGGCTGGAGAGCCTCAGTCTCTTCCACATGACCTCTGTAGCAGGGTAGCTGAGGCTTGTTCACATGGTGGAAGTAGAAAAAGACGAGTGAAAGGTGCAAAACCTCTTAAGGTCTGGAAAACCTCACATTCCTTCTTCCGTAGTATATGAAGGCCAATCTAAATGAAAAGGATGGGGAAACAGACCTACCTCTTAAAGGCAGGAGCTCCAGTGGATTTTTGGCCATTTTTTATCTATTACACTATGTGATGGATCTTAGTACATACATTAAAAAGGAAGCAAGAAGCAAAAGTAGTCACATTCTTGGCTACCAAGCCAGGCTCCAACAATGACCCAATAATTTTTATTAACTCTTCTTTTTCCTCAGAGGCATTCATCTAGTGACCCCTCCCCTCTAATCCCATCCTATTCCTGGAGTTCTGGCTCTCGTTATCTATATTCCTCCTTTTACTTCCTGGTACAGCCCAAGAGAGAAGCTCTGATTAGGTTGGGTAGTCTCAATCCATGTAGATCATCCCTATCGGGCAGCATTCTCACACTAGATCACCTCCAGAAGGTGCTGGCCTGTTTAAAATTTTCTGATTCTTAAGGGGGAGAGGAGGAGAGAGTCAGCAAGAACTCCCTGCAAAAAGGGCAAGCCAGAATCACCTGTTGACATCATTTTTTAATTATGCAGTGTGAAAAACTTTTACCATCCTTCTACAATAAGCTCAAACCTATAAGAATTACCTCCACTATAAAATCTTCCCCAGCATCCACAGGCAGAATCGGTGGCTCCCACCTCTGTGGTCTTACGTTATCTCAATTTTTGGAATAGTTACATTTTATAGTAATAATGGACAGAGCACTGGGGAGTATAGACACAGTTACAGGAACATTTCCAGTAGGCAAAATGGGCTCAGATTGAAGTTTCCTAGAAGGTTGCCTCATGCAGTGTTTACCTCTATTTAAAAAAAAAAAAAAAATTCAGGGAATTCCCTGGCAGTCCAGGAGTTAGAACTCCTCACATCCACTGCAGGTGGTGTGGGTTCAATCGCTGGTCAGGGAACTAAGATCCCGCACGGCATATGGTGTGGTCAAAAAAAAAATTCAACTGAGTAAATTTTAAAGAGCTTATTGGCTTTGTTCAATGATTCATGAAATAGGCAGCATCCAATCTAGAATATAGAAAGGAGCACTGAGGACCTGTACAAAATGAGACTTTTATAGGCAGAAAGAAGCAGGAACAAGGAAGTTATACTAGACATAAAAGAGGGTTGGTTATCCCAATGTTTCTTTCCTTTAGGGGATGACAGGAGTCTATCAGGCAGATTACCTAACTAGTGCTCATCAGGCAACTCCTGGTTGGTTTAAGATTCGATTTCTGGAGAGCCAAAACTGTAATTAAGTCTGAGTTTGGTAACATGGAGCTTAGCATAAGTGACTATTTTGGATCTGTGGTTTTTAACACCTCTGTAGGCCTTAAACTATAATTATTGACTAAGCCTCATCGTTCTGATAATGCTGGCAAGAGACAGTCCTATTACAGTTAAATTAAACAAGGAGGCCTTTAGTGGAACTTCAAGATGGCAGAAGAGTAAGACGTGAAAATCACCCTCCTCGCCACAAATTCATCAGAAATACATCTACAGGTGGAACAGCTCCTACAAAACACCTTCTGAACGCTGGCAGAAGACCTCAGACCTCCCAAAAGGCAAGAAACTCCCCACGTACCTGGGTAGGGCAAAAGAAAAAAGAGTAAACAGAGACAAATGAATAGGGACGGGACCTGCACCAGTGGGAGGGAGCTGTGAAGAAGGAAAGGTTTCCACACCCTAAGAAGCCCCTCGTGGGCGGAGACTGTGGGTGGCGGAGGCGGGGAGCTTCAGAGCCTCGGAGGAGAGCGCAGCCACAGGGGTGCGGAGGGCAAAGCGGAGAGATTCCCGCACAGAGAAGCAGGGCCGACCGGCACTCACCAGACCGAGAGGCTTGTCTGCTCCCCCGCCGGGGCGGGCGGGGTCTGGGAACTGAAGCTCGGGCTTCGGTCTGATCGCAGGGAGAGGACTGGCGGTGTGAACACAGCCTGAAGGGGGCTCTTGCGGCACGGCTAGCCGGGAGGGAGTCCGGGGAAATGTCTGGACCTGCCAAAGAGGCAAGAGACTTTTTCTTCCCTCTTTGTTTTCTGGTGCGCAAGGAGAGGGGATTAAGAGCGCTGCTTAAAGGAGCTCCAGAGACGAGCGCGAGCTGCAGCTATAAGCGCGGACCCCAGAGACGGGCATGAGACACTAATACTGCTGCTGCCGCCACCAAAAGGCCTGTGTGCAAACACAGGTCACTATCCACACCTGCCCTCCTGGGAGCCTGTGCAGCCTGCCACTGCCAGGGCCCCGTGATCCAGGGACAACTTCCCCAGGAGAACACACGGCACGCCTCAGGCTGGTGCAACGTCACGCCGGCCTCTGCCCCCGCAGGCTTGCCCCATATCTGTACCCCTCCCTCTCCCCCAGCCTGAGTGAGCCAGAGCCCCGGAATCAGCTGCTCCTTTACCCTGTCCTGTCTGAGCGAAGAACAGACGTCCTCAGGCAACCTACACACAGAGGCGGGTCCAAATCCAAAGCTGAACCCCGGGACCTGTGCGAACAAAGAGAAAGGGAAATCTCTCCCAGCAGCCTCAGGAGCAGCGGATTAAATCTCCACAATCAACTTGATGTACCCTGCATCTGTGGGATACCTGAATAGACAACGAATCATCTCAAATTGAGGAGGTGGACTTGGGGAGCAACGATATAATTTTTTTCCCCTTTTTCTCTTTTTGTAAGTATGTATGTGTATGGTTCTCTGTGTGATTTTGTGCATATATCTTAGCTTTTACCATTTGTCCTAGGGTTCCGTCTGTCCGGTTTTTTGTTTGTTTTAGTACAGTTTTTAGCACTTGTTATCACTGGCGGATGTATTCTTTGGTTTGTTTCCTTCTTTCCTTTTCATTATTTTATAAATTTTTTAATAATTATTATTTTTTAATGGTGAAAAACGGAAAGCATTTCCAACAAGATCAGGAACAAGACAAGGTTGCCCACTCTCACCACTAATATTCAATATAGTTTTGGAAGTTTTAGCCACAGCAGTCAGAGAAGAAAAAGAAATAAAAGGAATCCAAATCGGAAAAGAAGTAAAGCTGTCACTGTTTGCAGATGACATGATACTATACATAGAGAATCCCAAAGATGCTACCAGAAAACTACTAGAGCTAATCAATCAATTTGGTAAAGTAGCAGGATACAAAATTAATGCACAGAAATCTCTGGCATTCCTATATACTAGTGATGAAAAACGTGAAAGTGAAATCAAGAATACACTCCCATTTACCACTGCAACAAAAACAATAAAATATCTAGGAATAAACCTACCTAAGGAGACAAAAGACCTGTGCGCAGAAAATTATAAGACACTGATGAAAGAACTTAAGGATGATACAAATAGATGGAGAGATATACCATGTTCTTGGATTGGAAGAATCAACACTGTGAAAATGACTCTACCACCCAAAACAATGTATGGATTCAATGCAATCCCTATCAAGCTACCACTGGCATTTTTCACAGAACTAGAACAAAAAATTCACAATTTGCACGGAAACACAAAAGACCCCGAATAACCAAAGCAATCTTGAGAAACAAAAACCAGAGCTGGAGGAATCAGGCTCCCTGACTTCAGACTATACTACAAAGGCACGGTAATCAAGACAGTATGGTACTGGCACAAAACCAGAAATATAGATCAGTGGAACAGGATAGAAAGCCCAGAGGTAAACCAACGCATATATGGTCACCTTATCCTTGATAAAGGAGGCAACAATATACAGTGGAGAAAAGACAGCCTCTTCAGTAACTGGTGCTGAGAAAACTGGACAGGTACATGTAAAAGTATGAGATTAGAACACTTCCTATCACCATACACAAAAACAAACTCAAAATAGATTAAAGACCTAAATGTAAGGCCAGACACTATCAAACTCTTAGAGGAAAACACAGGAGGACACTCTATGACATAAATCACAGCAAGATCCTTTTTGACCCACCTCCTAGAGAAATGGAAATAAAAACAAAAATAAACAAATGGGACCTAATGAAACTTCAAAGATTTTGCACAGCAAAGGGAACCATAAACAAGACCAAGACAGCCCTCAGAATGGGAGAAAATATTTGCAAATGAAGCAACTGACAAAGGATTAATCTCCAAGATTTACAAGCAGCGCATGCAGCTCAATATCAAAAATACAAATAACCCAATCCAAAAATGGGCAGAAGACCTAAATAGACATTTCTCCAAAGAAGATATACAGATTGCCAACAAACACATGAAAGAATGCTCAACATCATTAATCATTAGAGAAATGCAAATCAAAACTACAATGAGATATCATCTCACACCAGTCAGAATGGCCATCATCAAAAAATCTAGAAACAATAAATGCTGGAGAGGGTGTGGAGAAAAGGGAACACTCTTGCACTGCTGGTGGGAATGTGAATTGGTTCAGCCACTATGGAGAACAGTATGGAGGTTCCTTAAAAAACTACAAATAGAACTACCATATGACCCAGCAATCCCACTACTAGGTATATACCCTGAGGAATGCAGGGGACGCGGGTTCGTGCCCCGGTCCGGGAAGATCCCACGTGCCGCGGAGCGGCTGCGCCTGTGAGCCGTGGCCGCTGAGGCTGCGCGTCTGGAGCCTGTGCCTGCTCAACATCATTAATCATTAGAGAAATGCAAATCAAAACTATAATGAGATATCATCTCACACCAGTCAGAATGGCCATCATCAAAAAATCTAGAAACAATAAATGCTGGAGAGGGTGTGGGGAAAAGGGAACACTCTTACACTGTTGGTGGGAATGTAAATTGATACAGCCACTCTAGAGAACAGTATGGATGTTCCTTAAAAAATTAAAAATAGAACTACCATATGACCCAGCAATCCCACTACTGGGCATATACCCTGAGAAAACCATAATTCAAAAAGAGTCATGTACCACAATGTTCAATGCAGCTCCATTTACAATAGCCAGGACATGGAAGCAACCTAAGTGTCCATCATCAGATGAATGGATAAAGAAGCTTTGGCACATATGTACAATGGAATATTACTCAGCCATAAAAAGAAACGAAATTGAGCTATTTGTAATGAGGTGGATGGACCTAGAGTCTGTCATACAGAGTGAAGTAAGTCAGAAAGAGAAAAACAAATACCATACGCTAACACATATATATGGAACCTAAGGGGGAAAAATAAGGTCATGAAGAACCTAGGGGTAAGATGGGAATAAAGACACAGACCTACTAGAGAATGGACTTGAGGATATGGGGAGGGGGAAAGGTAAGCTGTGACAAAATGAGAGAGTGGCATGGACATATATACACTACCAAACGTAAAATAGCTAGCTAGTGGGAAGCAGCCACATAGCACAGGGAGATCAACTTGGTGGTTTGTGACCACCTAGAGCAGTGGGATAGGAAGGGTGGGAGGGAGGGAGAGGTAAGAGGGAACAAATATAGGAACGTATGTATATGTATAACTGATCCACTTTGTTATAAAGTAGAAACTAACACACAATTGTAAAGCAATTATACTCCAAGAAAGATGTTAAAAAATATAATAAAATTAAAATAATTTTTAAAAACCTCAAATAAACAGCCTAACCTGGCTTCCCTTGTGGCGCAGTGGTTGAGAGTCCGCCTGTCGATGCAGGGGACACGGGTACGTGCCCTGGTCCGGGAAGATCCCACATGCCACAGAGCGGCTGGGCCCGGGAGCCATGGCTGCTGAGTCTGCGCGTCCAGAGCCTGTGCTCCGCAACGGGAGAGGCCACAACAGTAAGAGGCCCATGAACCGCAAAAAAAACAAAAAACAAAAACAAAAAAAAAAAAACAAAAAGAACAAAAAAAACGCCTAACCTTACACCTAAAGCCATTAGAAAAGAACAAAAAAAACCTCAAAGATAGCTCAAGGAAAGAAATCATAAAGATCAGATCAGAAATAAATGAAAAAGAAATGAAGGAAACAATAGCAAAGATCAATAAAACTAAAAGCTGGTTCTTTGAGAAGATAAAATTGATAAACCATTAGCCAGACTCATCAAGAAAAAAAGGGAGAAGACTCAAATCAATAGAATTAGAAATGAAAAAGGAGAAGTAACAACTGACACTGCAGAAATACAAAAGATCATGAGAGATTACTACAAGCAACTCTATGCCAATAAAATGGACAACCTGGAAGAAATGGACAAATTCTTAGAAATGCACAACCTGCCAAGACTGAATCAGGAAGAAATAGAAAATATGAACAGACCAATCACAAGCACTGAAATTGAAACTGTGATTAAAAATCTTCCAACAAACAAAAGCCCAGGACCAGATGGCTTCACAGGCGAATTCTATCGAACAATTACAGAAGAGCTAACACCTATCCTTTTCAAACTCTTCCAAATTATAGCAAAGGGAGGAACACTCCCAAACTCATTCTACAAGGCCACCATCACACTGATACCAAAACCAGACAAAGATGTCACAAAGAAAGAAAACTACAGGCCAATATCACTGATGAACATAGATGCAAAAATCCTCAACAAAATACTAGCAAACAGAATCCAACAGCACATTAAAAGGATCATACACCATGATCAAGAGGGGTTTATCGAAGGAATGCAAGGATTCTTCAATATAGGCAAATCAATCAATATGATACACCATATTAACAAATTGAAGGAGTAAAAACATATGATCTTCTCAATAGAGGCAGAGAAAGCTTTCAAAAAAATTCACACCCATTTATGATAAAGACCCTCCAGAAAGTAGGCATAGAGGGAAGTTTCCTCAACTATAATAAAGGCCGTATATGACAAGCCCACAGCCAACATCATCCTCAATGGCGAAAAACTGAAAGCATTTCCACTAAGGTCAGGAACAAGACAAGGTTGCCCACTCTCACCACTCTTATTCAACATAGTTTTGGAAGTTTTAGCCACAGCAATCAGAGAAGAAAAGGAAATAAAAGGAATCCAAATCGGAAAAGAAGAAGTAAAGCTGTCACTGTTTGCAGATGACATGATACTATACATAGAGAATCCTAAAGATGCTACCAGAAAACTACTAGAGCTAATCAATGAATTTGGTAAAGTAGCAGGATACAAAATTAATGCACAGAAATCTCTGGCATTCCTATATACTAACGATGAAAAATCTGAAAGTGAAATCAAGAAAACACTCCCATTTACCATTGCAACAAAAAGAATAAAATATCTAGGAATAAACCTACCTAAGGAGACAAAAGACCTGTATGCAGAAAATTATAAGACACTGATGAAAGAAATTAAAGATGATACAAACAGATGGAGAGATATACCATGTTCTTGGATTGGAAGAATCAACATTGTGAAAATGACTCTACTTCCCAAAGCAATCTATAGATTCAATGCAATCCCTATCAAACTACCACTGGCATTTTTCACAGAACTAGAACAAAAAATTTCACAATTTGTATGGAAACACAAAAGACCCCGAATAGCCAAAGCAATCTTGAGAACAAAAAATGGAGCTGGAGGAATCAGGCTGCCTGACTTCAGACTATACTACAAAGCTACAGTAATCAAGACAGTATGGTACTGGCACAAAAACAGAAAGATAGATCAATGGAATAGGATAGAAAGCCCAGAGATAAACCCATGCACATATGAGCACAGGTCACTGCCCCCACCCCTCTTCCGGGGAGCCTGTGCAGCCCGCCACTGCCAGGTTCCCGGGATCCAGGGACAATTTCTCAGGGAGAACACACGGCGGGCCTCAGGCTGGGGCAACGTCACGCCGACTTCTGCCGCCGCAGGACCGCTCCGCACTCCGTGCCCCTCCCTGCCCCCGGCCTGAGAGCGCCAGAGCCCCCGAGTCAGCGGCTCCTTTAACGCCGTCCTGTCTGAGCAAAAAGCAGACGCCCTCCAGCGACCTACACGCAGAGGCAGGGCCAAGTCGAAAGCTGAGCCCCTGTGAGCTGTGAGAACAAAGAAGAAAAAGGGAAATCTCTCCCAGCAGCCTCAGAAACAGCGGATTAAAGCTACACAATCAATTTGATGTACCCTGCCTCTGTGGAATACATGAATAGACAGCGAATCATCCCAAATTGAGGAGGCGGACTTCTAGAGCAAGATCTATGATTTTTTCCCCTTTTCCTCTTTTTGTGAATGTGTATGTGTATGCTTCTGTGTGAGATCTTGTCTGTATAGGTTTGCTTCCACCATTTGTCCCAGCGTTCTATCCGACCATTTTTTTTTTTAATTTTTTTCTTAATAATTAATTTTAATTTAAAGAACTCTGTTATACTTTACCTTCTTTCTATCTTTCCTTCCTTCCTTCCCTTTTTGAGACAACGAATCGTCCCAAATTGAGGAGGTGGACTTGGAGAGCAAGTTTTATGATTTTTTCCACTTTACCTCTTTTTGTGAGGGTATATGTGTATGCTTCTATGTAAGATTTTGTCTCTATAACTTTGCTTCCACCATTTGTCCTAAGGTTCTATCCTTCCCTTTTTTTTTTCCTCTAAATAATTATTTTTTTAATTCAATAACTTTATTATACTTTATTTTATTTTACTGTATCTTCTTTCTTTCTGTATTTTTTCCTTCCTTCCCTCATTCCTTCCTTCCTTCCCTCCTCCCTCCCTCCCTCCTTTCTTTCCTTCTTGCCTTCTTCCTTTCTTTTCTTCTTTCTTTCTTTCTTCCTTCCCTCCTTCCTTCCTTCCCTCCTCTCTTTCTTTCTTTCTTTCTTTCTTTCCTATTTCCTCCTACTTATACTAATTCTCTCTACTTTCTCTCCCTTTTATTCTGAGCCGAGTGGATGAAAGGCTCTTGCTGCTCCAGCCAGGAGTCAGGACTCTGCCTCTGAGGTGGGAGAGCCAACTTCAGAACACTCGTCAAGAAGAGACCTCCCAGCCCCACATAATATCAAACGGCGAAAATCTCCCAGAGATCTCCATCTCAACACCAGCACCCAGCTTCGCTCAACGACCAGCAAGCTACAGTGCTGGACAACCTATGCCAACCATATAGCAAAACAGGAACACAACCCCACCCACTAGCAGAGAGGCTGCCTAAAATCATAATAAGTCCACAGACACCCCAAAACACACCACCAGACGTGGACCTGCCCACTAGAGAGACAAGATCTAGCCTCATACACCACAACACAGCCACTAGTCCCCTCCACCAGGAAGCCTACACAACGCACTGAACCAACCTTAGCCACTGGAGACAGACATCAAAAACAACGGGAGCTACGAACTTGCAGCCTGCAAAAAGGTGAACCCAATCACAGTAAGATAAGCAAAATGAGAAGACAGAAAAACACACAGCAGATGAAGGAGCAGGATAAAAACCCACCAGACCTAACAAATGAAGAGGAAATAGGCAGTCTACCTGAAAAAGAGTTCAGAATAATGATAGTAAAGATGATCCAAAATCTTGGAAATAGAATGGACAAAATGCAAGAAGCAGTTAACAAGGACCTAGAAGAAATAAAGATGAAACAGACAATGATGAACAACACAATAAATGAAATGAAAAATACTCTAGATGGGATCAATAGCAGAATAAATGAGGCAGAAGAACGGATAAGTGACCTGGAAGATAAAATAGTGGAAATAACTACTGCAGAGCAGAATAAAGAAAAAAGAATGAAAAGAACTGAGGACAGTCTCAGAGACCTCTGGGACAACATTAAACGCACCAACATTCGAATTATAGGGGTTCCAGAAGAAGAAGAGAAAAAGAAAGGGACTGAGAAAATATTTGAAGAGATTATAGTTGAAAACTTCCCTAATATGGGAAAGGAAATCGTTAATCAAGTCCAGGAAGCACAGAGAGTCCCATACAGGATAAATTCAAGGAGAAATACGCCAAGACACATATTAATCAAACTGTCAAAAACTAAATACAAAGAAAGCATATTAAAAGCAGCAAGGGAAAAACAACAAATAACACACAAGGGAATCCCCATAAGGTTAACAGCTGATCTCTCAGCAGAAACTCTACAAGCCAGAAGGGAGTGGCAGGACATACTGAAAGTGATGAAGGAGAAAAACCTGCAACCAAGATTACTCTACCCAGCAAGGATCTCATTCAGATTTGATGGAGAAATTAAAACCTTTACAGACAAGCAAAAGCTGAGAGAGTTCAGCACCACCAAACCAGCTTTACAACAAATGCTAAAGGAACTTCTCTAGACAAAAACACAAGAGAAGGAAAAGTCCTATAATAACGAACCCAAAACAATTTAGAAAATGGGAATAGGAACATACATATCGATAATTACCTTAAATGTAAATGGACTAAATGCTCCCACCAAAAGACACAGATTGGCTGAATGGATACAAAAACAAGACCCATATATATGCTGTCTACAAGAGACCCACTTCAGACCTAGAGACACATACAGACTGAAAGTAAGGGGATGGAAAAAGATATTCCATGCAAATGGAAACCAAAAGAAAGCTGGAGTAGCAATTCTCATATCAGACAAAATAGACTTTAAAATAAGGACTATCAGAAGAGACAAAGAAGGACACTACATAATGATTAAGGGATCGATCCAAGAAGAAGATATAACAATTGTAAATATTTATGCACCCAACATAGGAGCACCTCAATACATAAGGCAAAAACTAGCAGCCATAAAAGGGGAAATCGACAGTAACACATTCATAGTAGGGGACTTCAACACCCCACTTTCACCAATGGACAGATCATCCAAAATGAAAATAAATAAGGAAACACAAGCTTTAAATGATACATTAAACAGGATGGACTTAATTGATATTTATAGGACACTCCATCCAAAAACAACAGAATACACATTTTTCTCAAGTGCTCATGGAACATTCTCCAGGATAGATCATATCTTGGGTCACAAATCAAGCCTTGGTAAATTTAAGAAAATTGAAATTGTATCAAGTATCTTTTCCGACCACAACGCCATGAGACTAGATATCAATTATAGGAAAAGATCTGTAAAAAATACAAACACATGGAGGCTAAACAATACACTACTTAGTAACGAAGTGATCACTGAAGAAATCAAAGAGGAAATTAAAAAATACCTAGAAACAAATGACAATGGAGATACAACGACCCAAAACCTATGGGATGCAGCAAAAGCAGTTCTAAGAGGGAAGTTTATAGCAATACAAGCCCACCTTAAGAAGCAGGAAACATCTCGAATAAACAACCTAACCTTGCACCTCAAGCAATTAGAGAAAGAAGAACAAAAAAACCCCAGAGTTAGCAGAAGGAAAGAAATCATAAAAATCAGATCAGAAATAAATGAAAAAGAAATGAAGGAAACAATAGCAAAGATCAATAAAACTAAAAGCTGGTTCTTTGAGAAGATTAACAAAATTGATAAACCATTAGCCAGACTCATCAAGAAAATAAGGGAGAAGACTCAAATCAATAGAATCAGAAATGAAAAAGGAGAAGTAACAACTGACACTGCAGAAATACAAAGGACCATGAGAGATAACCACAAGCAACTCTATGCCAATAAAATGGACAACATGGCAGAAATGGACAAATTCTTAGAAATGCACAACCTGCCAAGACTGAACCAGCAAGAAATAGAAAATATGAACAAATCTCAAACACTGAAATTGAAACTGTGATTAAAAATCTTCCAACAAACAAAAGCCCAGGACCAGATGGCTTCACAGGCGAATTCTATCAAACATTTAGAGAAGAGCTAACACCTATCCTTCTCAAACTCTTCCAAAATATAGCAGAGGGAGGAACACTCCCAAACTCATTCTACGAGGCCACCATCACCTTGATACCAAAACCAGACAAGGATGTCACAAAGAAAGAAAACTACAGGCCAATATCACTGATGAACATAGATGCAAAAATCCTCAACAAAATACTAGCAAACAGAATCCAACAGCACATTAAAAGGATCATACACCATGATCAAGTGGGGTTTATTCCAGGAATGCAAGGATTCTTCAATATACGCAAATCTATCAATGTGATTAACCATATTAACAAATTGAAGGAGAAAAACCATATGATCATCTCAATAGATGCAGAGAAAGCTTTTGACAAAATTCAACACCCATTTATGATAAAAACCCTGCAGAAAGTAGGCATAGAGGGAAGTTTCCTCAACATAATAAAGGCCATATTTGATAAACCCACAGCCAACATCATTCTCAATGGTGAAAAACTGAAACCATTTCCACTAAGATCAGGGACAAGACAAGGTTGTCCTCTCTCACCACTATTATTCAATATAGTTTTGGAAGGTTTAGCCATAGCAATCAGAGAAAAAAAAGAAATAAAAGGAATCCAAATCGGAAAAGAAGAAGTAAAGCTGTCACTGTTTGCAGATGACATGATACTATACATAGAGAATCCTAAAGATGCTACCAGAAAGCTACTAGAACTAATCAATGAATCTGTTAAAGTAGCAGGATACAAAATTAGTGCACAGAAATCTCTTACATACCTATACACTAATGATGAAAAATGTGAAGGTGAAATTAAGAAACACTCTCATTTACCACTGCAACAAAAAGAATAAAATATCTAGGAATAAACCTACCTAAAGGGACAAAAGACCTGTATGCAGAAAATTATAAGACACTGATGAAAGAAATTAAAGATGATACAAATAGATGGAGAGATAGACCATGTTCTTGGATTGGAAGAATCAGCATTGTGAAAATGACATACTACCCAAAGCAATCTACAGATTCAGTGCAATCCCTATCAAACTACCACTGGCATTTTTCACAGAACTAGAATAAAAAAATTCACAATTTGTATAGAAACACAAAAGACCCCGAATAGCCAAAGCAATCTTGAGAATGAAAAACGGAGCTGGAGGAATCAGGCTCCCTGACTTCAGACTGTAGTACAAAGCTACAGTAATCAAGACAGTATGGTACTGGCACAAAAACAGAAAAATAGATCAATGGAACAGGATAGAAAGCCCAGAGATAAACCCACGCACATATGGTCACCTTATCTTTGATAAAGGAGGCAGGAATGTACAGTGGAGAGAGGACAGCCTCTTCAGTAAGTGGTGCTGGGAAAACTGGACAGCTACATGTAAAAGAATAGAATTAGAACACTCCCTAACACCACACACAAAAATAAACTCAAAATGGATTAAAGACCTAAATGTAAGGCCAGACACTATCAAACTCTTAGAGGAGCACATAGGCAGAACACTCTATGACATAAATCACAGCAAGATCCTTTTTGACCCACCTCCTAGAGCAATGCAAATCAAGCCAAAAATAAACAAATGGGACCTAATGAAACTTCAAAGCTTTTGCACAGCAAAGGAAACCATAAACAAGACCAAAAGACAACCCTCAGAATGGGAGAAAAATTTGCAAATGAATCAAGTGACAAAGGATTAATCTCCAAAATTTACAAGCAGCTCATGCAACTCAATATCTAAAAAACAAAAAACCCAACCCCAAAATGGGCAGAAGACCTAAATAGACATTTCTCCAAAGAAGATATACAGATTGTCAACAAACACATGAAAGAATGCTCAACATCATTAATCATTAGAGAAATGCAAATCAAAACTATAATGAGATATCATCTCACACTGGTCAGAATGGCCATCGTAAAAACATCTACAAAGAGTAAATGCTGGAGAGGGTGTGGAGAAAAGGGAACACTCTTGCACTGTTGATGGGAATGTAAATTGATACAGCCACTATTGAGAACAGTATGGAGTTTCCTTAAAAAACTACAAATAGAACTACCATATGACTCAGCAATCCCACTACTGGGCATATACCCTGAGAAAACCGTAATTCAAAAAGAGTCATGTACCACAATGTTCATTGGTGCTCTATTTATAATAGCCAGGACATGGAAGCAACCTAAGTGTCCATCATCAGATGAATGGATAAAGAAGATGTGGCACATATATACAATGGAATATTACTCAGCCATAAAAAGAAACGAAATTGATTCATTTGTAGTCAATTTAGGTGGATGGACCTAGAGTCTGTCATACAGAGTGAAGTAAGTCAGAAAGTGAAAAACAAATACAGTATGCTAACACATATATATGGAATCTAAAACAACAACAAAAAAAATGGTCATGAAGTACCTAGGAGCAAAAGGGGAATAAAGACGTAGACCTACTAGAGAATGGACTGGAGGCTACGGGGAGGGGAAAGGGTAAGCTGTGACAAAGTGAGAGAGAGGCATGGACATATATACACTACCAAACGTAAAATAGATAGCTAGTGGGAAGCAGTCACATATCACAGGGAGATCAGCTCTGTGCTCTGTGACCACCTAGAGGATGGGGGGGTGGGAGACGCAAGAAGAAATGATATGGGGATATATGTATAACTTTGTTATAAAGCAGAAACTAACACACCATTGTAAACAATTATGCTCCAATAAAGATGTTTAAAAAAAATCATGGCATGCAAGAGAAATAAACACTGTAATAGAAATGAAAAAATAAAAAAAGGAGGTCTTTAAATGAGGTGGCTCTAATGCCACAGCAGCCTATATAAGCAGTCCAAAATCTAAGCCTGTAAATGCCTCAGGGTTTTAAAATTGTAACCTACGGACAACCAATCACAAGTAGCCAAGTAGGCTTTAAGCTTTAGTCAATTTCCTTGCTTTGCTTCTGCCTTTTCTCTGTAAAAGTCTCTCCCCAGCTCTAACCACCTACCATTTGGAGCTGCCCAATTTGAACTGATTTTTGCTCACAAACTCTTAAAAATTTTAATATGCCTGTTTGTCTTTTTAACAACACCAAAGCAACCTCAGAAGTTAATGATTGCCAAAGGTCACATATAAAGGCAAAAACTTATATCCCAATAAGTTATTTCTGAGTGATTTTCAGATGGGCTCAACTGAAAGATGACTTACTAGTCTTTAGTTTCATTATGCTACTATTCTGACTAGCATTCCTACTGAGACTAAAATAATGGACTACAGCCAGCCCCCAACTCAGGATGGTTCAACTTAAGATTTTTGGATTTTATGATGGTGTAAAACTGATACACATTCAGTAAAAACCATTTTTCAAATTTTGATCTTTTCCCTGGCTAGTGATATGTGGTATGATACCCTCTTATGATGCTGGGCAGAAGAAGTGAACCACAGCTCCCCATCACACATGTAAGCACAAGAACAAACAGCCAATACTCTTACAACCACTCCAGACTTACAACATTTTAGTTTTTCACTTTCAATACAGTGTTCAATAAATTACACAAGATAGTCAACATATTACAAAATAGGTTTTGTGTTAGATGATTTTGCCCAACTTTAGGCTAACATACGTGTCTGAGTGCTGTCAAATGAAGAAAAAAAAATGCACAGCATGAGGGTCGTGAGTTAAGTTTTATATGGGACAAAATGAGGACTATAGCCCGGGAGATAGCCTCTCAGATAGCTCTGACAAACTGCTCAGAAGAGGTAGCGGGGGAGGTCAGTATACATGTGATTTTAGTGAAGAGAGACACGTCCAATCTAGCACACATTTTGGCAGAATCTTCCTGCTAGTCACAAGAAGCTTGCTGCTAGTCATGAGGAACAGATGTCTGTTAACGATGTGTTTTTCTAGATATGAGAAGATGCAAGAACTTGGGCTCATAAAATCTTCTCCTGAAGATATCTAACTATCTGAGGGCCTGTTCTGCCAGTTTTTCCCAGAGCAGAGTGCCTCATTCCTGATCTCCACCCTGAACTCCTTTCAGGGTGTGCCGAAGGTCAGCAACTGCAGTGTCTAGTGACTTCATTCTTATAGAACCAGATAGCGAGCAACAATTTTCAGTTGGCAGTGCCCCTCATGGTCATACATTTGACGATGGCTTGGGAGGCATTTCATGACCATTTTGTCCCACAGTGCATGGAATGTTCATCCCTAGGCAAGGATTTCATTGATACCACTCAATGTGCTATTACTGGACTAGGCCCTATTACCTGTAGCCAAAAGCCTCTGGACCACCTGTCTTACTAGTCCCTTATGGTCCTAGAAATGATTCCCTCTTGTTGCTTCTTCCCATATTGAGAGCTACTATTACAATCATTGATCTTATACAGAACTGTATGTCTGGTCAACTGCTTCAAGTCACTTAGTCATCATTTTATCAGAGGTTCATTCACACATTTGGTAATGCAAGAAACAACAATCTTGTAAAATAAGCAGAATACAAGCAATCTAGCTAGTAGTATTAGTGAGGTCATAAGTAAGAATTTAAGCCAAGAACTTCCATTAGGTGCGACCCAGTATATCCCCAGGTCATTTGACTTAGTCTGTTCTGTACCAATTCATATCTTTAAGGGAAGTGATATATAGGCTTATTCATAAGGCACCCAGCCCAATTTCCTAGTGTTATTAAGCTGGAAATCCTTAGTATGGTTTAACTGTTCCCAACATAAGGTGGGGGGGGGCTTAAAAATCATAGCCTGATGTTAGCCATATAAATCCAGCGCACAACTGAGGGAAGTTACATTCTTTGGCTGAAAATTTGCTCGTTGCTCTGTTTGAATTTGAGTACCTTTAAAAGAAAATTTATATTTTGGGGGATGGTTAGAGCAAGTCTGATTGATTGGCCAAGTGAGGGAGTCCCAGGAAAGAAATACATTTGGTTTGTAAGCACAAGTGTGAGCAATTATCAAAGTAATTGGTATACAGGCCTGATCCATCATCTTAGGTAAGCTGTCTACTTCAGATGTAGTCTGCTTCTCATCCTGGTCTGGTAGTTTCTCCTCTGTTTAAGCATCGCTTTTAAGATGATTTTGAGGTCAGCAGTCCTCTCCATAGGCCAGTCCAATGCAAGGGGTCAATTTCCTTAATTTTACTGTGCATGAGCTGGTTAAAAGTACCTGATAAGGGTCCTTCCATTTAGGTTGGAGATAGTCCTTTATATGATGTCTTTTCCAGTACGTATAATCTCCCAGTTGCAGTCATGGAGGCTTTTTTTTTTTTTTTCACCTTGGGAAGTCAGGATTTATTAAAAGCATCAAGCTCCAGGGCATTTTTTTTTTTTTTTACCAAATACCTTTAAAATGATTTTTTTATCGGCACAAAAATCCTTAGCGTTTAAAACCAGATATTCAAATTACATGGCTAACATTTTTAGCTAATCAACTCTTCAGTACTGATCCTAGAAAACAACCTTCAATGGATCTTTGAATGGAGATTCAGCCACTGATACGAGTGGTGTAGGTGGTCACACCTTTAACGTTCAAGCCACAAGCTGTGACGTTTCGAAGGGGTGAGGTCTACTGTCCTGCATTATCAGAATTTGTCATATTTTCAGTGCTACTGGGTTGCACGTTATCTGCGAGGTTTTGTGCATGCTCAAGAAATCTTTCAGTACACTTAATTCCTTAGCAATTTACTTTTTGCTTCCAACCATTCATTCTCTTCCTTGAGCTGATTCACTCTCTGCAGCGTATCCTGCGCTTTCAGCTGGCCTTTCAACAGGCTCTTTTTCACCGCCATGCTGTTCCTCTCTCTGCGCTGAAGATACTCGTCACTGTTGCGATCCATGGGCAAACTCTTTTTGCTCTGCTTGCTTGGAGGCACAGCTTTGCCTCCACCCCCAGGGCCAGCGGGCCGCAGCTGAGGAACCTACTGTAAACCGCTGGCATGGTTTACATGCCAGTATGTATGGATTATTGAGTATGGATGACACTTATTCCATTCACTCCCGGGGTACTGTTCTGCTGCGATACCTTGCTCATTTGGGCACGCTCCCTCGACAACACAGAACTACTAGAAATGAGGACAAGGTGATCAATGGTTTCCACACTAAACTGCCAAGAAATCAGCACAGGTACCTGAACCCCTGAGGGTACTGCCCATCTGTGTTGGAAGAACAGATCCTCCTTCCTCTCAAACATGCATTTCCATCCTCTCCATCTAGACACCTCTGCTGGCAATTTTCCTTACTGTGTTCCCTCCAAGCATGCTAACGAAGCACTTTACTTTTTGCCCTCCTCTGTTCTGTTCAACTCGTGGTTGCTGCACGTTCCTCCAACCTGTGTTCAACAGTCCTACAGCCCACCCGCCTGCCCCCAAGCGGCCTCCACTCCAAGCGGCCCCCGCGGCGCAGCCTGACCCGACCCAGGCCTCGCAGCCCGCAAGTCAGCAAGGAGGAGTGATGGTTATGAAACAGGCAGCCTCTGCCGGTTCCGGGGCCGAGTGTGCGCCAGGGGCATCTTATCTTCATCCAAAGATAGATTACTGAGGTAAACTTCAGAAGCAAACTTAGAGTGTCCTTAAAATAATTCAATTAAACTTTACAATAATGTAACAGCAAGGAGCTACAGGGAAGTGAGTCTTAGTAAATACAGACAACTAACAAAACTGTAATTTAATGTCCACTGAAATGATCTTTTTCTCTCTAAAATTACCCTCATTTCCACAAAATATAGCCAAAATAAGACTAATCTGTTTGCAAAATAAGTCTGGTTTCAATAAACTTGGCCTGATGATTTATACAAGTGTAATTGATCATATAGGTTCTTTTAAAGTTGGCTTTGCTTAAAAGGCCTTTCAAGGGTAGGAAAAGCTATGCCAAGGGCTTGTCACTGATTTTGCCTTGGAAATTTTTGAGTGAATTTCTCCCTTTTCAAGGTCCTCAAAGTATCTTGAGATTCCTGCACCTGTTAGGAGGTGGCCTTCCTAATTTACCTGATAAACCTGCTGGTAATCCAAGAGTTTCCAATCTCTGGAGGGATCAGGTAGAGAGAAAGGATATATGTTTCAATTCTGCTTACAAAGGTATAATTTACTAAATTGATGTAAGCTATAATTAGCTTAAGAGGAAGGGTTCCTTACAGCTAGAAAAATAAAGATTAAAAGCCAATAATATTTCAGACAGAAGCCATAAAAAATTATAACCATATTCACCAGTTCACTGTCTCATGTAACTAATCCTTCTTGTTAAGTTTATGAAGCCAAGAGATTTTCCATTAGAATTCTTTAATTTCTTACCCATCAGCAGTATAATCTGAAAGTTATCAGAAGCCTGCACTTGTCAAAAAGTGCATATTCTTGCTATGAATATTCTTGAAGAGGAAGCATTTTTGCAAGGGTATCAGAGTAAAACAATAACTATCTATGAATGACAAGACTTAAGGCACGGTTAAAGACCTAATTACAATGCAATTGACAAAGAAACTTGGTTACTGCTATGACATAACACATTTTAAGATAACTAGAATTATGACTGATAATACTTTACCAAGGCCTACTGATTTTTAGGAATTCCATATAATTTCTAGAATATCTATATTAATAACATTTACCCATACAATATAACCTAAGAAGATTTATTACTCATTTGACAATGCTTCTCATGTAATTAATGTGCCAAATGAACCTAATTAGCTTAATAGCTCTCTTTGGGAGGTTTCAGGGACCCTTTTGGAGCATCCCCAAAGTTAGTTAGAGGTCAAAGGAACTTCACTGGAATTTGATTTGGGAAGTTTGTCAAAAAATGTCAGAAAGGTTTTAAAACACTTGGTCAAATAGGACCATAGATCACCATGAAACAATACATATTCACTTAAGCAATGTGACAAAAGATTTCAAAGGAAAATACAGAACAGATCACTTAAAAGATAAACTTTAAAAGGTAAAGAAACTTAAGTTCTGTTATAAAAGCAGCTCAATGGTCTAAAAACAACTGTTTTCTTAACAGAAAGAAAACTGAACTCCAGTCTTGCATCAGCCTACTTTTAATAACAATTCATTTACTTAATTAAATTTATTCTAAACTTAGCCAATCCTGACCTTGCACAAAACTCTTTTTTCGGGGTCCCTTTCCACGAACTGTCCATAACTTTCTATATCAGTATTAGTTTGTCTCTTATTTTTTCCCATGCAGAAACAACCATCTCTAGGACAAAATTACTTTCTTTTCCCTTAACAAAATGCAATTCTATTCTTCATACCTTCTTTTACTGAAAACCCACATCCTACTTTGCTACTGTATACTGAAATATTTCCCTAATTATTTCTGGTAGCTTTAATTACATATTTAAACTAGAATACTCAACTCTTCAAAACCTTAGTTTCTAGTGAAAACTAAGGATCAAGCAAATATGAACTGTCTTTTATGTTAGTATTCTGTAGATTGGCAAACATAAATACCAATAATAATTTCTAAAAATATGTGCTTTCTTATAGAAAATCTCATTGTGGCACCAAACGTATTTATCAATAGTCTTAAATATCTTTAGTTTCCCTGTAAAATAGAAGCCAGTGTTTAGTAATTAGTGTTTCAGTACCTCATTTTATTTGGGAATGACCTATTCAATAAACTATCCTCATTTAAATTAGCACAACTCTAAAATTTCAAGTTACCAAATATCTGGAGAGATTATTTTTAAGTAGACATTCCTAAAACATAATTACTCCTAAGACATTTACCCAAAAGCTCTTACTTCATTCACATTTTTTAAATAAAAATCATACCAAGTTTTTTCTTGCTGACAAATCTGCAACACATATAAGATCTTATTTGCCTTTATTAAACCTAGATACAGTAAAAGTATTATATTTAATATTGATGATTCTAAAGACATGTCTATACTAATTAAATTGACAAACTAACTTTAATACCAGGTATTAACAATGAATATTTCCCAGTTCATGTGAACCTGAAATTCATTCTGGCAGTTTCCTTTTATATTTCTGAGAATTCATATAAGCACTTAATTTCATTTAAGCCAATTAAGTAGAGCTCATTTCCAAATTAATTTTGTTAATACCATCCAAAGGTAAAGACATATTTATAATGCACCCATAGACATATAGAAAGACACAAGCAGAGGTCTTAACTTCACTTTAAAATTTAGTCATGAATTAGGCATTACAATATAAAACTCATTAGTTTATAAATAACATTTGGAATAAGTTAAATTTGAAAAGGCCTCGTCTCCCCCACCCCGTTGTTTCCCTCAGTCTCAGGAATTACAGTAGTCTAGGTAAGTATTCCTGAGAACCCTGGTAGAACATTTACATCTCAAGGCACTGGGAGAGAAAAGCAAGTTTTCCTAGAAAGACTTGTTCCCTCAGAGTCAGAATTCTGGAAAGGTGTTTTATCATGCCAGCTTTCTCTAACAACTGTGTCTGCTATAGAGTCCACTTTGGCCATTTTCCAGGCAAGATTCTCCTTTAATGCCCAATTAGGTAAGTGCTTGTAAGATTGAGTTTTGTTTATAAACTTGGCTGGGGTGTTGGTAAGAGGCTGGCTTTCTGACACCACTTGTTTCTGTTTGAGAGCTCTATTTCCCATCTTAAAGTTGAATTTGTTGGGGATAAAATCTACTAATGAGATTGTACGTGGGCCAGTGTGCTGCTTGTGAGCTTAACTCCTCTAGGCGCCGCTCTAGAGTCATCGCAGCCCTCATGTGTCTCAGTTTCTCCCTTTGGTCGTCTAAGACCACCGTTGGTACTCGGATCATTGAATGGCCAATTCTTATACATGATCCCTGGATGAGCACGTCTTTTTATTAATAGACAGGTTGCCCTGTGGGACCACTGCACAGTGTGAAGATTCTGCCTCCACCACTCCCATAAATTTCTCAGTTTCCTGAGACAGTCTTAACCTACCAGAAGCAGTCTTATCCTCCTCCTTCAGAGCAAAGCTCTCATGTAATATCTTCACTTTTATCCTGACAAACTCAGTAAGGCAGCCAAATTCAGGAGAGGTGTCAGATCAGCCTTCTACCTAACCACTCAGCCCAGACAGCTCAGTGTCTTTCAACGGGGTGGGTGCCTTCCCTAGTATCTTTCAGCTGGGTGGGTACACCCCTCAACAGTGTCTTTCACCTGAGGGGCCAAGTACTGTTACATACTGCCAGATAAAACTCAGGATATCAACGAATAAGGGAGAGGTGAGAGCCAGGGAAGAGAGACTCACCCAATTTCATCTAGACTCTGAGGGAGGTGAATGGGCACAAGAGGCCTCTGCTGGTACCAAACTGGTTCCTTGTAGAGTTCAGGCAAAGGAGAGAAGACTGCTCTTGGTCCTTTCATTAGTTGCCAAACTGTTGACTGAAAAAAAAAAAAAAAGAAAGCAACAACATGAGTTTAAATTTTATTTGGACAAAATGAGGACCATAGCCCAGGAGACAACCCCTCAGATACTTCTGAGGAACTGCTCAGAAGAGGTGGGAGCGTGGTCAGTATATAATTTTAGTGAAAGGGGATACGTGCAATCAAGCACACATTTTGCTAGAACGTTGCTAGTCAGAAGAAGCTTGCTGTGAGTCACAAGGGGCAGATGTCTGTTTATGATTTTAGTGTTCTTGTAGATATGAGAAGATGCAAGAATTTGGGCTCATAAAATCTTCTTCTGAAAGTATTTAACTATCAAAAGCCCTGTTCTGCCAGTTTTTCTCAGAGCACAGAGTGCCTCATTCCTTATCTCCCTGAACTCCTTTCAGGGTGTGCCAAAAGTCAGCAACTGCAGTGGCTAGTAACTTGATTCTTATAGAACCAGAGTGCAGGTGAAAATTTTTAGCTGTCAGCATCTTTAAGGTAGACTAGGCTAAGCTATGATGTTTAGTAGGTGTGTGAAATGCATTTCCAACTCGGGAAATTTGATTTACAATGAGTTCATTGGGATATAACCCCACCATAAGTCAAGGAAGATCTGTATTTTCTTTTAGATCAGTATCAGAAATATAACTCACTGACTTGTAGATAACTCCTT
Source organism: Lipotes vexillifer (assembly GCF_000442215.2). Classification (NCBI taxonomy): domain Eukaryota; kingdom Metazoa; phylum Chordata; class Mammalia; order Artiodactyla; family Lipotidae; genus Lipotes; species Lipotes vexillifer. The sequence continues at coordinate 309,986 of NW_006772588.1, read as the reverse complement.
ACAAACAAGGAATTTCAGTTTTGATAAACATAGTACCCTTGCTAGAGTCAGAAAATCCATTTTTAGCTTGTTAATATTGTTGGGAAGGAAAACTTTTCCATTCTACCCTTCTAGGTTCTGTGGCTGACTTAAGAACTAAATTGGCGTAACAGATAAACAGGAGAAAAACACTATTTTAATTACGTACTTACACACAGGAGCATTCCAAAGATGTGAGACTCAAAAGGCAGCCAGACAATTGAGGCTTATATAACATCCTGACCTAATGAAAGTGATAAAGGTCTGTGTTTCAAAGGGAGAGAAGGCAATTCACGGGAAGGTGAAAAGAGGAAATGAAATATTTGTCAAACAAACGTTGCCTTGCCTTGTAGGTAAGCACCTCAGGTGACTTATCTCTGGTAATAACTGTTCCTAGTACAGGCCCCCTTTCTAATGTAAATTATTCTTACAAAAGTGTAACTTCTACTGGTTTTAGAGCTTCTCCTGTGTCTGCAGTTTCTCAAAATAATCAGCTCAAAATAATCCTTATGCCAAAGAAGCATAATTTGGGATGGCATATTCCGCTACCCTTCAATGTTTTACTTCCTTTAATAGAGCTGCAGGGAGAAACTAGTTTTTCAAAAATAGAGGAAGCGGAACAAAAAGAATAGAATGTATTTTCCTAAAAACAATTATTTCAATGGTGTGACAAAATTAGGTGGTCTTCTCATTGGCATGTTGTAGCATTTTGAGATTGAGCATTCAAGTAATTTAACATAATTGCATAGAATTAGGTTTTAAAATTCAGTTGAAAAATAGCATGAAGTCTCAGGTTGGGTTCCGCAGGATGCAAAGTTTAGCATGCAGTTTATTAGGGAGTGCCCTAGGGACCAGCATCTGTGGCAAGGAGGAGAAGGAAGCAGGAGTGGGCAGAACAAGAAGTGAGGATTCAATGCAGGCCAAGAAAGCCTCGTCTCCCCTGCCCCCATCCCCAGAGAGTTACAGAATATTCAAGATTGTCCTGAACTGTCCTAAGATGTCCAGGCCTTCGTACCCCTGATCAGTTAGGTGAGAGTATAAACTACCATAGCCATCCTAGAGATCAATTCAGCAGTATTCAGTGGAACTGGGTAGGCACACACCCTGCGACTTGCCAGTATTACTTGTGTGTTCTTCAGAGAAACTCTTGTATAGGTTTATAAGGGAGAAATGGTATAACAGAGAATTGGAGTCTGTTGTCCATCATCAAGGAACTACATAAACCAAATGGGGTGGAGGCACATGACAATCCTATTCAGTGGTCAGAAACAGTGAGCTAGATGATGATAGCAAATATTTAGTTAACTACTAGGGAATGATAATACTAGCTAACATTGACTGATAATACTAGCTAACATCACTTACTGTTTTGCCATGCCCTTTGTTTATCTCTGCACCACCTTTATTCAACCCAATGCTCCATTATCGTATCCCTAAATGTGGACACTGAGGTATGGAGAGGGGAAATAATTTGTTCAGGATCACATAGCTAGGGCTTCCCTGGTGGTGCAGTGGTTGAGAGTCCGCCTGATGCAGGGGACACGGGTTCGTGCCCCAGTCCGGGAAGATCCCACATACCACGGAGCAGCTGGGCCCGTGAGCCATGGCCGCTGAGCCTGCGCATCCGGAGCCTGTGCTCCGCAACCGGAGAGGCCGCAACAGTGAGAGGCCCGCATACCACAAAGGAAAAAAAAAAGTCACATAGCTAAAAAGTGGCAGAACCAGGATTTAAATGGAGAAATCCTAGTTTTGAGAGGTCATGCCTTTAACCACTACCTCAAGTATAGACTTTGGGGATAAAATGTTGAATGCGAAAAAGAGAGACAAAACAAGAGCTAGCACGTAATACTCTATTTAAATGTAAGGCACACCTAATACATAAATTACACCATATCTTTGAATGATACATACCTTGCCAAGGATTTATGTTAATCACTTTAGAGTAGCAGCCTTTGATGGAAGAAGGGAAACAGAAGCAGGAAGATGAAGGGGAAAAGATATAAAAAGAGGAAAAGGGCCTAGCATGTATCACTGATGCTGTGCTATAAACTGATTATGAGTAAGACAACTCCCTTCACTTGGGGCCCAAAGCAAGCAAAAAAGTTACAGTAAAACTTCAGATCTGATCAGGTCTCAACTTACCTGATAAAAACATTTGTCATTTCTTCTGTGATAACTTACAAAATCCTGTAAAAAGGATACAAGACATGGGTCACTTCCACCTTACTCTCAATATCCAGCCATATAGCATTTCTCTGTTCCTTGAACACCTTGAGCCTTCCCAGACCACCTTCCTTCAGCCTGAATGTCTGCTCCTCCCCTCTGCAGCTTGGCTACATTCTGCTCATCCTTCAGATCTCAGCTGAAACATGCTTTTTACAGGAAGTTCTTTCCTTGAGCCCCAGACCAGGTTAGCTCTTCACAGTACTTACTTTTATTGTGTAGTTATTTGTGCCATTCTGTTTTCATGTCTCTCTCCCACCTAATATAAGGGTATGTGTTTTATTTCCTATGTTCACTACCCCTAAGCCCAGCAGGGTATTTAGCATGTATTACACACTCAATATTAAATGAATAAATTCAAGTTGTAGTTTATAAAAATGGCCACAAATTTTTTGATGCTTATCCCTTTAAGGGGTAGAAATCTATTTCCATGCTTTGATTCTGGTGGGTTTGTGACTGCTTCAACCAATAGTATGTGCTAGAAGTGATACGGTATGATTTTGAACACTAGTCACAAAAGGTGATACACCTTCCTCCCAGCTCTCCTGGGACAGACAACTCCTTTTGGAAAAGCCCACTACCACATAAGAACTCTGACAACACTGAGACCAGCATGCAGGAGACATCATGTGTAGGCACTCTAGACAATAGTACCAGCTAAGCCCAGCCTTCCAGCCACCACTGTCAGGAAGCCAGAAGAGCAGGGACACCATCTTTTGCCCTGCACACCAGCCTATCCAACAGTTGGATACCATGGAATGACTTCAATTGAAGATACAAGAAGCAAAAGTATTGCTCGGCCAAGCCCTGTCCAAATTTCTGATCTACTGATTATGTGAACTATACTAAAAGGGTTGGTGTGAGTATCACTAAGTTTGGGGGTAGTTTGTTTTGCAGCAATAGCAACTGGACAGTCCAGAAACTGGATAAGAGAGATATAAAGAAACCCTGAATATTGAGATAGCATGTATACGCCAGGGGAACAGTACAACAGGGTTATACATACACAGTACAGCTGCACATATTCTGGTAATATTTTTTAAAACACAGAATCCTACAGTTATCCAGGATTTCAGGTATACATCTGTCCCCTGCATTATAGGATGTACCTTTGGTTTCCAGATACTAATTCTAATAAGGTCTTCAGTCATTGTGAAAACCCAAAAACATCCTTGCACATTTCAACAATGCACAAATAAGACTGATTTCTCACAGGCTCATCACAAATTAAAGTACATTCCTTCTATAACCACAAACATTTGAAAAAGAAATTACAAGAGCATCACAGGATAGATTTCAGGCCACATTAATCAAAAGCTTTATTCTAGTTTTTGAAACTTTTAAACTTTGTTTTAAAAACTTAGAATTTAAAACTTGTACCAGTGAAGTTGGGTTTAATCAGTGTATGGGTTCAGAATTACAGGCTGAGGGGGCTCCCTCTGGAAGATGAAGAGGGAGGGAAAAAAAAGTTTCCACCATCATTAAGGATTTTTTATGTTTCTGGAGGTCTCAAATCCTGGTAATATTCCTCTCAACTCAAACTTAGGAAAATATTGTTACTACATAGCTTGGTATTCCAAACTTGTGAGATTACAGAGCCATCAGAAGCTTCTGTAAAGAAAATCTCATTGCCATCACAATGAGTATGGGATTACAGAATTCAAACTTTTTACCCCAAATTGAGGAAGTTACCAATTCTGATAGAGTTCTCTACCTAGTATTATGCATAGCATGATACTTTACATTATCACAGCTTTTATCAGGACTCTTTGGAAGATAATCTGTCTCAGCTATATTCTAGTTATCTAGCTATAAAATATAGCTACATCTAGCTATATTGTAGTTATTTTAGCCTTACTTAAGGATATTTTCTAATTAACTTTTAATTTTGCTTGATAATTTCAAAAGTTATAATGGACTAGATCTCTAACAATGTGACTGAAAATGGTGGAAGTCAAAAGGATAAGTATCTTGGTTTATTACTGTCTTACTATGCAGAATGGAGGCCCCCCAAATCCACCCCCATCAGGAATTTTAATGGCTGATTTGCTGATGCTCCCTATATCAAATAATGGCATCAGCAAATATGATGATCTAAGTTACCAAATATCTAAGCCCCAAATGTCCTCTCTGACTTCCAGATACCCATTCCATCACCAAATTCCACCACCAAAATTCAACTTCTACAAAAGGGAACACTCCTACACTGTTGTTGGAAATGTAGATTGGTACAGCCACTATTGAAAACAGTATGAAGATCCCTCCAAAAGCTAAAAATAGGAATACCATATGATCCAGCAATTCTACTCCTGGGTATATATCTGAAGATGAAAACACCAATTCAAAAAGATACATGCACACCAGTGTTCATAGCAACATTCACTATAGCCAAGACATGGAAGCAACCTAAATATCCATCAACAGATAAATAAAGATGTGATATATATACACACAATGGAGAATTACTCAGCCATAAAGAATAAAGTTTTGCCATTTACAATATGGCTAGTCATGGAGGGTATTATACTTAGTGAAATAAGTCAGAGAAAGACAAAATACTATGTATCACTTGTACGTGAACTCAAAATGAGTGTATATAATGAAACAGAAACGGACTCACAGATCCAGCAAACAAACTAGTGGTTGCCCATAGGGAGAGGCAAGATAGGGGTAGAGGATTAAGAGGTACAAACTACTATATATAAAATAGGCTACACAGATACACTGCAGCACAGGGAGTATAGCCAACAGCTTATAATAACTTTAAGTAAAATATAACCTAAGAATTTGAGTCACTGTGTTGTATAACTAATATTGTAAATCAACTACAAAAATGAAAAAATGCAAAAGAATTCAACTTCTACATATCCCTTATTTTTTATTTATTTATTTTTTTTTTTTGAAGAGTTCAGACTTTTATTGTCTGATTTCCCAACTTCAACTTCTTCCATAAGTTTTGGCCTCGCCAGAATTCTTTCTAGAACATAGGTGTGATCATGCCAATCCTTTGGCATCCACATGTCTTAACCAAAATAACCATTATGTTCCTTAGCCTGATATTCAAAGCTCATCACAAACTTGTCCCGGGCTCTAGACTGTTGCAGAGTTTCAGGTTAGGCATTTCTAATTCTTATCTCAATCTAGAGCCAACCCTTAATCAAAACTGAGTTTTAACTTTGGAAGATTGATGGCCCATGTGGATTTTATTTTTAATGAATTGACTTAGTGATCTTACCCTGCCTTGTGTGCCAACTCTCCCTGACTCCATCAAATCTAACAGAAAGCATCAGGGGAGGAGGCTTGGCTCTAAACAAAGAAATTTGGAATAACTAAATTCACTAGTATCCTTCTGAATAGCTCGCTGACAGACAATATTTTCTGAGCTCGTTTTAAAGTATTGTTTACACTGGTCTATGGCTATAAAACTGATTGTGACAAAGCCCAAGAGGGAAACTGGAAGATGCTTGCGTTCCTCCCAGGAGATTGTGCAATGCTTGGAGGTGTCACCAGGGGGCGCTGCGCCTCCCTCCACCTCTGCATCTCAAGCATTCCCAGCACACAGCTACAGACCCTAAACTTTCAAGACAAAAAAAGAGGAGCTAGAAAAAGGTAAAAATCCGTGGGGCAAGAATGCAGGAGTGGAAGGCAGGCCAGCTGCATGGGTGTGTGACCTGTGTACAAGCACAGGGCTCCACATACAGAAGGATCTGTCCTTGGTTTAATGCTCTGTTCTGCCTTGAAATTTAGTTTTTGTGCAAGGGCTCCATAATTTATGTAGGCAGTTCTGATCTGAGGGTTTGGAGGCTGGCACTTCAAGCCGTATCTAACCTTCCCTAAGGAAGGATTTGATGTTGGATTTTCTTCAACTTTTTACAACCTAGGTCCAGTCATAAAAATCTTTCAATCCCATTTCCCCCTAAAATTGGTTATATGGTATTTTTGGGCTGCACCCCACAGGCCTGCAAGCCTTGTTGCCCAGCCTCTAGACCAAGGAAAGAGCCTGGAAACAGCAACAGAGACTATCAACAGTTTATTGGATAGAGAATCTTACCAGCCTGAAGCAGAAGCTCCTGGAGTAACACCCCACTGTAAATGGCAGACACCAGGAAAGACACAGCAGCAATCTTAGCTACTCGGGGAGAAGGAGGCTACCATTTACAGGTGAAATTCAAGTCAGTTTGGCTCATCAGTTACCAAGGAAACCAGCGGCTGGGACAGTGGGCAAGCACCTGGGCAGTTACTGATTAAGCCCTATAATTAAGAGGATTGGATAGTCTTGTGAGGGATTTGTAGCGAGCAAGAGAACAGTCATCTTGAGTGGCCTGAGGATATACTCCACCTCTGCGTACCCTGCACAACCCTTACAATTTGGCCTGCGCCTCTTCCACGATATCCCTGGGGTCAGGTATGTAGAGGTACACAGCAACAAAATACCACAAGTGCAATACAAACAACAGCAGCTACAGAGTATCAAGTGTAAGATACCTGGTATGCTAAAAATAGCGATTCTCCAAGAGGTGGGAAAATTCTGGAGCCAGGAGCCTGGCATGCAGGACAGGAAAGAGGAGAGTCTTCAGTCGTCCCCACGTAGTCACATTAGCTGGGTCGATTTTTCATGGCATCTCACTGCTCATCCAGCAATCAGACTCACTTTGCAGTGAGATCACCGTTGTCACCTTGTCCTCAGACAGACTAGGGGTGAAATGTGAGTTGCTGGACAGGCACAATACAGGGGAGATCATGACCATTAAGCCAATTACAAGCAGTAACAGCATTCTGAGAAAATACCACCCCTGCCTGTGGTTTCGTCCTGGCCTGCAGTGCCACACCGCCTGTCCACCCTCAGTCTCCACAGCCGGGGCCGAGGACTGAAAACCACATATGCAAACAGACCAAAGTGTTAATGTGACGGTACCTCTCTCCAGTAAGGGGCCCAGATTACTATAGTAGTTTTGGGTGTGGCCAGGTAGAAGCCAAGTGAGATCTGTAAGTCCCTTTCTAATCCTATTCAGCAAACCCAAACCACCGGGGCTTTACCTGCCAGTCCCAGGGCCATTTTATAGTGTGTTCCCCTGGCGGGGGGTTGTGGGAGGGATGGGGAGTGGTGTAGATCCTGCAGCAGGGGTGAAAGTGAATTATTGTCCTGACCGATAGTTGGCCATTGCCTAGTTGCCTCTGGGTTAACATGGTGTAGCCACTGGCTTCTTCAGTTATAGCTCACAGGGCTTGAATTAGCTTCCCCGTCCACACGTGGAGAGAGCAGATTTCCATCTCAATGGTTGTTTAAGTAGCCCACTCACCGTTTCCGCTAGCCCGGCAGTAGTGGGGTTGTAGGGCAGGTGGAAATGCCAGTGTGTCATTTTTATCGTTCCATGCCTGAACTTCCTGGCTGGTAAAATGGATTCCTTGGTGGCTATTGAAGTCCATGGGGATCCCATACATCACGCACAGCTGTTATAGATCCCCAACTAGTGTTTTTATTAAGTTGCTGGATGAGTTGGGTGGGCCTTTTGTAATGTCTTCCACCTGTTGTAACACTGTAGACCACATGCATCTGCTGCTCCACCACACAATCCTTACCCTTCCCCCTTCCACAGTTCAGAGCAGAAGCCCAAGGGTACTCTTTCATCACTTTGCCATTGCCACAGGCCCAAACCAAACCTTTCTGGTTAACTGGCCACATCCAATTCACAAGCCTGTCCCTGGGTTAATATCCCTAATGCCTGTGTCTGTAATGGTTTAGGTTAGGCTTGTCTTACCCGACCAGATAACACCCAAGTATTTGATAGATAATCCAGGTCCTTGCATTTTGTCTGTATTCGCCAGCCAGCCCCGTGCAATCAGACGAGCCACAAGTGCAGGGCTGCTACTTTTAAAACTAGAAAGAAACTCTGAGGTTAACAGGATATCATCAATATGGTGGAAGAGAAAGACGTCTCTCATGGTAGTCAGCTGCCTCTGCTCTGAAGGGAGCTGCTCTTCATCTCTATCCTGTGGGATAAGGACCTTTAGGACCTCATCCCCATCTTCCTCTTCGTCAGTGCTCTCAGTAGGTCCCACACCTTGGGAGCCCAATTTGGATGGGCCATGACCATCTGGACTCTCCTGTCAATGCCCCTTCCTCAAGGACAGCCACCACAGGGCCCCACTTGCTAGTGGACAGCCAAACCGGGGCTCCCCCTGCAACTTTCCATTCCCTGTTCTTGTTTCCCGACATCTTGGTGCTCATGGGGGTCTCTCTGGCTTCCTGGCTGGCTCGTCAATTGCTGGGCTGCACCTCACAGAACTACAAGCCTTGTAGTTGCCAGACTTGAGACCAGAAAGAGCCTGGAAATAGCAACAGAAACATCAACAGTTTACTGGATACGAAATCTTACCAGTTTGAAGCAAAAGGTCATGGAGCTACACCGTGTAGAGCAGGCGACTGCAAAAAACCTCTACTGCTGCAAGGAGGAGGAGGCTACCATTTATAGGGGCAAGTGATGTCAGGTTGGCTCATCAGTTACCAGGGAAACCAGCAGCTGGAGCCGGGGCAAGCACGTAGGCAGTTACCGATTAAGCCCTGTAATTAAGAAGACTGGATAGTCATGTGAGTGAAGGAGGGTCTGGTCGAGCAGGGGATGCACAGAGAGTAAGAGAAGAGTCATCTTGAATGGCCTGACCATACAGCTATTTTGCCAGTGTTCATTTTATTGTACCACTTGCTAACCCTGAGCAGCTGGTTTTCTGTGATTTTCTGTGATTCCTTCAGTGAGCAAAAGGATCCAGGTGGAATTTACCTCCTTTTGTTTCCCATGTGGTTATTTTCCCATTCTTTTCTTTTTTTGGCAATATTATTTTTTAATATTTCTCAGCAGTGATAATGGAATAGGCTTTATTGTTGGGAGCTGGTTTTGAGTGTTTTGGCCTAAAGATTCAGATGAAGAGGTCGGGTCACCCCAGCAGCTTAGAGGTGCTTAACCCCTCAGCTGAGTCTGTGAGCCCATTATAACTTAGGTTTCTGAGTATTTCTGGTTCCTAAAGCTGAAATGAGTCTTTTTGGTTCTCAGCAGTATTTTATTTCCCACTGTTGTCTTATTTGTCCCAAATAAGACAACTTTCTCAAAGCACAAGGCTTTGAGATATATTTTGGCAAATATTTTTGGCATATAACATATTTTGGCAAGTAAACATATTTTGGCAAATAAACAACGCAGCTCCTCATGGAGACCTGATTGCAAAGTGAAATCACACCGTGGGATCCAGAGCAGCCAATAAAGGGGTCAAGGCACAGCTTGTCACTTCTTCCTGTTTGACCTAGATTCTCTCTTTAAAATCCTAATATAGGGCTTCCCTGGTGGTGCAGTGGTTAAGAGTCCGCCTGCCGATGCAGGGCACACGGGTTCGTGCCCTGGTCCGGGAAGATCCCACATGCCGCGGAGCGGCTGGACCCGTGGGCCATGGCCGCCGAGCCTGTGCGTCCAGAGCCTGTGCTTCACCACGGGAGAGGCCACAACAGCGAGAGGGCCGCATGCCGCAAAAAAAAAAAAAAAAAATCCTAATATAAACTCTGTAGGGATGGTGATATCAACTTAAATGGAACTGGAAATCACCCTTCTGCAGCAATGTCATTAAGAAGTGGACACGCAGTGTTCTTAATTCATGCCATGTAGCTGAGGAGACAGTGACACGAAGCAAACTGAAAATCATGCAGTGTCATAGGAAGCCAATGGATAAATTATTTTGTAGGAGTTATAATGATATTAAAATACTATATCCCCTTAAATCATTTCAAACTATATGCACAATTGCTTTACAATCAAATTGTTATTGATGCTTCTTGGTAAAGATGGGAGACAATAAACAGATCACAGAAGCTCACCATATTATAAGCTAGTAAGATGAACAACAACAAAAAAAGAATAGATGAAAGCAGTCAAAAAGTTCACAACAACAAGAATGAGACAAGAGAAAAGCCATGACCTTATGTCATAAATTTAGAAGATGACAACCAAGGAAAGACACAGAGGAGGGTTAGTGAGGGCTCTTCTCCCCGCCCTCCCCTCCTGCAAGCATCACTGTTGAGTCAGAAAAGTCCTGAGACTTCTGCTTCTACCTTCTAACTATGGAGAGAAATAGACTAATTAAATATTGTTACTGTCTTGTGACTAGGGAAGGGTGGGGGAGTAGGAAAAGCTACTGGGTAGATGCAGGAAATGGGAAAACCTGGACTGACTCTCTGGTAGAACACAGGTTCCCAGAGCTCCAGGCCAAGTTTGAGAAAGAAACTATGTCATAAAAATATCTACCATGAAGTAGAAGAAGCTCTTATTAAAGGGGTAAAACTCCATTCGTGAAGATTTAACACAATCTCAGAGGAGATAGCAGAGTATTTTTCCAGGAACAGCTGCAAACAGATTTATCTGAGTTGTTCTCACATTCAAGATACAGGAAAGTGGCTAGACCTCAATTCCCAGTCTTCAAATAGAATTCAGAGGCAGGGTAGATTAATGAACTAATCTGAGGCACAATATGAAATTTATATTTGAATTTACAATAATAGATATAATAGAAATTACATTTCTTCAACCTCCATAGAGCCAAAAGCCTCTCTCTTAACCTAGCCATGAAATTCAAAGAGTGAAAAGTGCCCTAAAACCCAGGAAGATGAGAATCAACTCCCTTCTCAGTGGTGAGTGCCATGAGGCATTCTGATGGGAGATCCAGAGATCACTAAGAGAGATTAGTGAAAAAAAAATGTAAGAACACGACAGTGGATCAGGGAGCATTAAGCATTGAGCATTAAGAAGAAAGTGGGCAGAGAAGGAAGGAAGGGAGTGAAATCTCCAAGGAGCCCCATCAAAGGTAGGGCAGGGTCTGCCTGGATCACCACAGCACAGCCAAGTTAAGGGGCACCACCTGGGGCAGAGTTTGAGTGCCAATCTATCAGGAAATATAACAAGATGAAGAAAACCACCCAGAACTCCTCTTCCAGACAACCATGTATGGTTGGAAGAAACGTTTTGATAACTTGTGTTAAAAGATAAACTGAGGGCTTCCCTGGTGGCACAGTGGTTGAGAGTCCACCTGCCGATGCAGGGGACACGGGTTCGTGCCCCGGTCCGGGAAGATCCCACATGCCTCGGAGCAGCTGGGCCCAAGAGCCATGGCCGCTGAGCCTGCGCGTTCGGAGCCTGTGCTCTGCAATGGGAGAGGCCACAACAGTGAGAGGCCCGCGTACAGCAAAAAAAAAAAAAAAAAAAAGATAAACTGAGGCATATTTAAAAGTTTAAGGGTTTATTTGCACAGAAATAGATTCCAATCAAGCATCACCAAACCACAGTGATTAGGAGTGCTCCACCGATAGGAGCCAGGAGAAAGAAATTAATTATTTGATTGCCTGTAGCTTAAAGCCTAGTCAGCTGTTTGTGATTGATTGTCCTAAGCTTTTTGATTTATTAACCTTGAGGCATTTACAGGCTTAAATTTTGGTTTGCTTACGTAAGCCCCCACTACATTAGCGCCACATCAGTCTAAGAACTTCCTTGTTTAATTATTTTAACACTTGTTTGGGGTGGGATTGAGAACTCCTAAAAGATGGTCCCAAAGGAGAGGAGGTCAGGTTAAGAGAGTGACTGAATATTTGGGGCCAGGCTGGAAGTGCTCAGGACATGGAGGAAAGACAGTGAACTTTTAAGCTAAGAAGTGGCTTTTCACTTTCTCAGCTTAAAAATGAGATTCAAAAGCTTCAGGTGAAATTGCAAATACTTCCTGAACTTCACCAAGAACCTGAAATGCAACTTTGCAGAAAATTAGTAGAGGAGGGTATTTACCACTTGCAAATAAAGAAAAAAATAACTTCCCAAACTGTATGAAAACAGCTGAATACTTATCCAGGGGGATGGCTGAAGACCTGGAAAAAGAATGAGAAAGAATGACTTCCTTCTATCAAGGGCAGATTATCTCCAGTGAGAAAAACCTCAAGAAAGATGGTTGGCAGCTCTGTCGACTGAGAGAACGCTCAAAGAGCTAAGGTGGGGAGGGGTGGGGTAGGGGGCGATCATAATAGACAACATTGGTGGAAAAAGAGTTTAAATTCCAGCTTTTTCCAAGTGGCCCTTTTGCCCCTGCAGTTCACGTATAGTCCTGGGCAGAGGCCGGAGAGGATCAGGGGAACCGCTGGATAATCAAATCCTGGAGAAAAAAGGTAACTGTGTGAGGACCCAAGGAGCCAGGGGACATGCAGGCTTTTTGTTTTGTTTTCTTTTGTTTTGTTTATAACCTAGTCTTTTTTTTTTTTTTTTCCTTGCGTTATGCGGGCCTCTCACTGTTGTGGCCTCTCCCATTTGCGGAGCACAGGCTCCGGACGCGCAGGCTCAACGGCCATGGCTCACGGGCCCAGCCGCTCCGCGGCACGTGGGATCCTCCCGAAACGGGGCACGAACCCGCGTCTCCTGCATCGGCAGGCGGACTCCCAAGCACTGCGCCACCAGGGAAGCCCTATAACCTAGTCTTTATTCTTTTCTTTTTATCATCTTTATTGTTGTACAATTGCTTTGCAATGGTGTGTTAGTTACTACTGTATCAAAGTGAATCAGCTCTACATGTACATATATCCCCATATCTCCTCCCTCTTGCATCTCCCTCCCTCCCACCCTCCCTATCCCACCCTTCGAGGTGGACACAAAGCACTGAGCTGATCTCCCTGTGCTATATGTTTGCTTCCCACTAGCTATCTATTTGACATTTGGTAATGTATATAGGACATGCAGGTTTGATTCAGCTTTCACAGCAGGGACCCCTGAACATCCACAGCCACAACAGGGCATTTGTTTTCTGTTTTAAAAAATAATTTTATTTCTTTTTAGTTTAACTGTGGTTATTTAACTGATGCTAGGTTTTCTCTTATTGAGGTTTGATAGAATTATATTTCCCCCAAAAAAATGTTTGGTGAGTAATTAATGTTTATGAACATCTTATTTCAACTACCCTGAACACTCTAGAATTTGCTAAATATAATTATAAGTATAGGGACTTCCCTCGTGGTCCAGTGGTAAAGAATCTGCCTTCCAATGTAGGGGACGCAGGTTCGATCCCTGGTCGGGGAACTAGGATCCCACATGCCGTGGGGCAACTAAGCCTGCACACCACAACTACTGAGCTCAGGCGCCTCAACGAGAGCCCGCGTGCCACAAACTACAGAGCCCACGTGCCCTGGAGCCTGCGCGCCACAACTAGAGAAGAGAAAACCCCATGCCACAACTAGAGAGAAGCCCGCACACCACAACGAAAGATCCTGCATATCTCATCAAAGATCCTGCATGCCACAACTAAGACCTGATGCAGCCAAAAATAAATAAATAATAAATAAAATTTTTTTTAAAAATTATAGGTATAATTATGGCATTCTGATTGAATAATCCAAAATTGAAGTTTTATGTGACCAGGTGGAGTCATTTTAAATAATAAAGACCATTTTTATAGGTTATGAGGATGTTATTAAAAATACGTAAAAGTCATTTAATTTACCTCAATAAGTTTCATTGGTTTTAAAAGCAATATGCACAACCACCACAATACTGGAGCTAAACTTTTTATGGTTTAGTCCTAAATTTATAGATTAATTTAGAGGAGTTGACATTTTGCAACCATTTGCATTTTATTTTGCAATTTCGTTTTAATCTTTGTTATTCTGTTCAGGATATTCTATGTTGTTTAATGTTTCTAAACTTTAGTCAATATGAAAGTTTTCTCTTTAAAAAATTAACCCGGTTACTTATTTTATATAATATGTACAATTAATGTGTTCCAGAATTTATAATTCAATCGTTCAGCAGTCTGAATGCATTTTTCTGTAGAAACACTGTCAGATTCTATGATTAAGCATACCTATGCTATATAAGCATACCTATAACATACCTATACAAGCCTGTTTAAACCTCAGTGCAACTGAAATGCTATACATTCAAGGTAAAGTAGTAGATTCTGTGCACTACCTGGTTAAGAAACAATCTTAAAAGTATCTTTCATCTCATGTTTGACAAGAACATTTACCTAGCAGAGGATGAGGAGGCAGACGGAGGCTTGTGTGAGAAGGATGAAGAGGACTCCCAGAAAATTCCAAGGGCTTCAGAGTTGGTGGTACTGGTTCCCAACTTTATATTTTCTTTTATGTGGGTCACACTGCATTTATTAGCCAAGACTAAGTTCATTTTGGTAACATCCGATGAACCTAAGAGAGAAAGAGAGAGAGACAGATGTCTTAAGGTTACTAGGCACAAATTGAATATAGTAGAAAGGAGTTGTTAAAGAGACTGTGAGAAGGCAATTATCTGAGGATTTACTGAACCATGACAAATGAAATGGTGAAGAAAAGAGGAGGACTTTTACTGAGGGTCGAGACACATAGAGTAAAATCTTGATTTTTTTTCTGACCTGGCTAGGCTTCTTTTTCCAGAAGAATGTAATATCTCCAATGTTTATAGTTACCCTGCTTGCCCTATATTGCCTATTTATAGATCTAGTTTCAATTTGTTACTTTTTCGCTTTTTTGTTTTGTTTTTTTACTCATGAATCCTTTCTGGAGATCCTAATGGCCAGGCTGCTACTGACTCCCTTTGTAAAAGGCAGAGGACGGAGGAAGTCCAAATTAGCTCTGTTTTTGTTTTTTAACATCTTTACTGGAGTATAATTGCTTTACAATGTTGTGTTAGATTCTTCTGTATAACACAGTAAGTCAGCTATACGTATACATATATCACCATATCCCCTCCTCTTACATCTCCCTCCCACCCTCCCTATCCCACCCCTCTAGGTGGTCACAAAGCAACAAGCTGATCTCCCTGTGCTATGTGGCAGCTTCCCACCAGCTATCTATTTTACATTTGGTAGTGTATACATGTCCATGCCACTCTCTCACTTCCTCCCAGCTTACCCTTCCCCCTCCCAGTGTACTCAGGTCAATTATCTACATCTGTGTCTTTATTCCTCTCCTGCCCCTAGGTTCTTCAGAACCCTTTTTATTTTTTTAAGATTCCATATATATGCGTTGGCATACGGTATTTGATTTTCTCTTTCTGATTTACTTCACTCTGTTTGACAGACTCTAGGTCCATCTACCTCACTACAAATAACTCAACTTCGTTTCTTTTTATGGCTAATTAATATTCCATTGGACATATGTGCCACGTCTTCTTTATCCATTCATCTGTTGATGGACACTTAGGTTGCTTCCATGTCCTGGCTACTGTAAATAGTGCTGCAATGAACATTGTGGTACATGACTCTTTTTGAATTATGGTTTTCTCAGGGTATATGCCCAGTAGTGGAGTTGCTGGGTCAAAAGGTAGTTCTATTTTTAGTTTTTTTTTTTTTTTTTTGGTGGTACGCGGGCCTCTCACTGTTGTGGCCTCTCCCGTTGCGGAGCACAGGCTCCGGATGCACAGGCTCAGCGGCCATGGCTCACGGGCCCAGCCGCTCCGCGGCACGTGGGATCCTCCCAAACCGGGGCACGAACCCGCGTCCCCTGCATCGGCAGGCAGACTCTCAACCACTGCGCCACCAGGGAAGCCCCCTATTTTTAGTTTTTTAAGGAACCTCCATACTATTCTCCATAGTGGCTGTATCAATTTACTTTCCAACCAACAGTGCAAGAGGGTTCCCTTTTCTCCACACCCTCTCCAGCATTTATTGTTGGTAGATTTTTTGATGATGGCCATTCTGAGTGGTATGAGGTAATATCTCATTGTAGTTTTTATTTGCATTTCTCTGATGATTAGTGGTGTTGAGCATTTTTCATGTGTTTGTTGGCAATCTGTATATCTTCTTTGGAGAAATGTCTATTTAGGTCTTCTGCCCATTTTTGGATTCGGTTGTTTGTTTTTTTGATACTGAGCCCCATGAGCTGCTTGTATATTTTGGAAATTAATCCTTTGTCAGTTGCTTCATTTGCAAATATTTTCTCCCATTCTGAGGGTTGTCTTTTGGTCTTGTTTATTATGGTTTCCTTTGCTGTGCAAAAGCTTTTAAGTTTCATTAGGTCCCATTTGTTTATTTTTGTTTTTCTTTCCATTTCTCTAGGAGGTGGGTCAAAAAGTGTCTTGCTGTGATTTATGTCATAGAGTGTTCTACCTATATTTTCCTCTAAAAGTTTTATAGTGTCTGGCCTTATATTTAGGTTGTTAATCCATTTTGAGTTTATTTTTGTGTATGGTGTTAGGAAGTGTTCTCATTTCATTTTTTTACATGTAGCTGTCCAGTTTTCCCAGCACCACTTATTGAAGAGGTTGTCTTTTCTCCATTGTGTATTCTTGCCTCCTTTATCAAAGATAAGGTGACCATATGTGCATGGGTTTATCTTTGGGCTTTCTATCCTGTTCCATTGATCTATATTTCTGTTTTTGTGCCAGTACCATACTGTCTTGATTACTGTAGCTTTGTAGTATAGTCTGAAGTTGGGGAGCCTGATTCCTCCAGCTCCGTTTATCTTTTTCAAGATTGTTTTTGCTATTTGGGGTCGTCTGTGTTTCCATACAAATTGTGAAATGTTTTGTTCTAGTTCTGTGAAAAATGCCAGTGGTAGTTTGATAGGGATTGCATTGAATCTGTAGATTGTTTTGGGTAGTATAGTCATTTTCACAATGTTGATTCCTCCAATCCAAGAACATGGTATATCTCTCCATCTCTTTGTATCATCTTTAATTTCTTTCACCAGTGTCTTATAGTTTTCTGCATACAGATCTTTTGTCTCCTTGGGTAGATTTATTGCTAGGTATTTTATTCTTTTTGTTGCAATGGTAAATGGAAGTGTTTCCTTAATTTCACTTTCAGATTTTTCATCATTAGTGTATAGGAATGCAAGAGATTTCTGTGTATTAATTTTGTATCCTGCTCCTTTACCAAATTCACTGATTAGCACTAGTAGTTTTCTGGTAGCATCTTTAGGATTCTCTATGTATAATATCATGTCATCTGCAAACACTGACAGTTTTACTTCCTCTTTTCTGATTTAGATTCCTTTCATTTCTTTTTCTTCTCTGACTGCTGTGGCTAAAACTTACAAAACTATGTTGAATAATAGCAGTGAGAGTGGGCAAATTTGTCTTGCTCCTGATCTTAGAGGAAATGATTTCAGTTTTTCACCATTGAGAATGATGTTGGCTGTGGGTTTGTCATATATGGCCTTTATTATGTTGAGGTAGGTTCCCTGTATGCCTACTTTCTGGAGAGTTTTTATCATAACTGGGTATTGAATTTTGTCAAAAGCTTTTTCTGCATCTATCGAGATTATCATATGGTTTTTATCTTTCATTTAATATGGTGTATCACATTGATTGATTTGCGTATACTGAAGAATCCTTGCATTCCTGGGATAAACCCCACTTGATCATGGTGTATGATCCTTTTAATGTGCTGTTGGATTCTGTTTGATAGTATTTTGTTGAGGATTTTTTCATCTATGTTCATCAGTGATATTGGCCTGTAGTTTTATTTTTTTGTTTGTTTGGTTTTTTTTGTTTGTTTGTTTTGGTACACGGGCCTCTCACTGTTGTGGCCTCTCCCGTTGCGGAGCACAGGCTCCGGACGCGCAGGCTCAGTGGCCATGGCTCACGGGCCCAGCCGCTCCGTGGCATGTGGGATCCTCCCAGACGGGGGCACGAACCCGTGTCCCCTGCACTGGCAGGCGGACTCTCAACCACTGCGCCACCAGGGAAGCCCAGTTTTCTTTTTTTATGATATCTTTTTCTGGTTTTGGTATCAGGGTGATGGTGGCCTTGTAGAATGAGTTTGGGTTGTCCCTCCCTCTGCTACATACTGGAAGAGTTAGAGAAGGATCGGTGTTTGCTCTTCTCTAAATGTTTGATACAATTCATCTGTGAAGCCATCTGGTCCTGGGCTTTTGTTTGTTGGAAGATTTTTAATCACAGTTTCAATTTCAGTGCTTGTGATTGGTCTGTTTCTATTTCTATTTCTTCCTGGTTCAGTCTTGGAAAGTTGTGCTTTTCTAAGAATTTGTCCATTTCTTCTGGTTATTGGCATAGAGTTGCTTGTAGTAGTCTCTCATGATCCTTTGTATTTCTGTAGTGTCAGTTGTTACTTCTCCTTTTTCATTTCTAATTCTGTTGATTTGAGTCTTCTGCCTTTTTCTTGATGAGTCTGGCTAATGGTTTATCAATTTTGTTTATCTTCTCAAAGAACCAGCTTTTAGTTTTATTGATCTTTGCTACTGTTTCCTTCGTTTCTTTTTCATTTATTTCTGCTCTGATCTTTATGATTTCTTTCCTTCTGCTAACTTTCGGGGTTTTTTGTTCTTCTTTCTCTAATTGTTTTAGGTGTAAGGTTAGGTTGTTTATTTGAGATTTTTCTTGTTTCTTGTGGTAGGACAGTATTGCTCTAAACTTCCCTCTTACAACTGCTTTTGCTGCATCCCATAGGTTTTAGGGCATCATGTTTTCATTGTCATTTGTTTCTAGGTATTTCCTCTTTGATTTCTTCAGTGATCTCTTTGTTATTTAGTAGCATATTGTTTAGCCTCCATGTATTTGTATTTTTTACCATTTTTTTCCTGTAATTTATACCTAGTCTCATGGCGTTGTGGTCATGATACTTGATACAATTTCAATTTTCTTAAGTTTACCAAGGCTTGATTTGTGACCCAAGATATGATCTATGCATGGCTCTATGTTCCATGAGCACTTGAAAAGAAAGTGTATCTGTTGTTTTTGGATGGAATGTCCTATAAATATCAATTATGTCTACCTTGTTTAATGTGTCATTTAATGCTTGTGTTTCGTATTTATTTTCATTTTGGATGATCTGTCCATTGGTGAAAGTGGGGTGTTAAAGTCCCCTACTATGATTGTGTTACTGTCAATTTCC
Source organism: Lipotes vexillifer (assembly GCF_000442215.2). Classification (NCBI taxonomy): domain Eukaryota; kingdom Metazoa; phylum Chordata; class Mammalia; order Artiodactyla; family Lipotidae; genus Lipotes; species Lipotes vexillifer. The sequence goes on along the minus strand of NW_006772588.1, from coordinate 290,888 downwards.
CCTTTTATGGCTGGTAGCATTTGCCTTATGTATTTAGGGGCTCCTAGGGTGCGTGCATAAATATTTACAATTGTTATATCTTCTTCTTGGATTGATCCCTTGATCATTATGTAGTGTCCTTCTTTGTCTCTTGTAATAGTCTTTATTTTAAAGTCTATTTTGTCTGATATGAGAATTGCCACTCCAGCTTTCTTTTGATTTCCCTTTGCATGGAATATCTTTTTCCATCCCCTCACTTTCAGTCTGTATGTGTCCCTAGGTCTGAAGTGGGTCTCTTGTAGACAGCCTATATATGGGTCTTGTTTCTGTATGCATTCGGCCAGTCTGCGTCTTTTGGTTGGAGCATTTAATCCATTTACATTTAAGGTAATTATTGATATGTATGTTCCTATTACCATTTTCTTAATTGTTTTGGGTTTGTTTTTTTAGGTCTTTTCCTTCTTTTGTGTTTCCTGCCTAGAGAAGTTCCTTTAGCATTTGTTGTAAAGCTGGTTTGGTGGTGCTGAATTCTCTTAACTTTTGCTTATCTGTAAAGGTTTTAATTTCTCCATCAAATCTGAAAGAGATCCTTGCTGGGTAGAGTAATCTTGGTTGTAAGCTTTTCCCTTTCATCACTTTAAATATGTCCTGCCACTCCCTTCTGGCTTGCAGAGTTACGGCTGAAAAATCAGCTGTTAACTTTATGGGGATTCCCTTTTATGTTATTTGTTGCTTTTCCCTTGCTGCTTTTAATATTTTTTCTTTGGATTTAATTTTTGATAGCTTGATTAATATGTGTCTTGGCATGTTTCTCCTTGGATTTTTCCTGTATGGGACTCTCTGCCCTTCCTGGACTTGATTATTTCCTTTCCCAAGTTAGGGAAGTTTTCAACTATAATCTCTTTGAATATTTTCTCAGACCCTTTCTTTTTCTCTTCTTCTGGGACCCATATAATTCGAATGTTGGTGTATTTATTGTTGTCCCAGATGTCTCTGAGACTGTCCTCAATTCTTTTCATTCTTTTTTCTTTGTTCTGCTCTGTGGTAGTTATTTCCACTATTTTATCTTCCAGGTCACTTATCCCTTCTTCTGCCTCAGTTATTCTGCTACTGATTACTTCTAGAGAATTTTTAATTTCATTTATTGTGTTGTTCATCATTGTTTGTTTGCTCTTTAATTCTTCTAGGTCCTTGTTAAATGTTTCTTGTATTTTCTCCATTCTATTTCCAAAATTTTGGATCATCTTTACTATCATTACTCTGAATTCTTTTTCAGGTATACTCCCTTTTTCCTCCTCATTTGTTTGGTCTTGTGGGTTTTTACCTTGCTCCTTTATTGGCTGCATATTTCTGTCTTCTCATTTTGTTTAACTTACTGTGTTTGGGGTCTCCTCTTCACAGCCTGCAGGTTCGTAGTTCCCGTTCTTTTTGGTGTGTGCTCCTAGTGGGTGAGGTTGGTTCAGTGGCTTGTTAGGCTTACTGGTGGAGGGGACTCGTGCCTGTGTTCTGGTGAGTGGGGCTGGAAATTATCTTACTGATGGGTAGGGCCACATCTGGTGGTGTGTTTTGGGGTGTCTGTGTACTTAGTATGATTTTAGGCAGCCTCTCTGCTAATGGGTGTGGTTGTGTTCCTGTCTTGCTAGTTGTTTGGCATGGGGCATCCAGCATTGGAATTCGTTGGCTGTTGGGTGGAGCTGGGTCTTAGCACTGAGAGGGAGATCCCTGGGAAAGTTCTCACCGTTTGATATTATGTGGGGCCAGGAGGTCTCTGGTGGTCCAATGACCTGAACTCGGCTCTCCCACCTGAGGCTCAGGCCTGACATCAGGCCGGAGCTCAATGACCCTGTCAGCCACATGGCTGGATCCACATCAGAAGAGCAAGGAATAGAAAGGGATTCCTCAGAGCTAAAAGCCTCACTGTTGGCCTCCTGGCTGGGTCTCTGCAACACTTAGTCCCTTACATCATAAGCTGATGGCAAGTCCAAAGCATTGCTCTCCTCTGACTGGCTTCCTGAGTTGCCATAGTCTGCCCTGCAACAGCAGCCACCTCGAACCAGAAGCCTAGCTCTGTTTTAAGAATCACCTGGGCTTCCCTGCTGGCGCAGTGGTTGAGAGTCCGCTTGCCAGTGCAGGGGACGTGGGTTTGTGCCCCGGTCCGGGAAGATCCCACATGCCGCGGAGTGGCTGGGCCCGTGAGCCATAGCCGCTAAGTCTGCGCGTCCGGAGCCTGTACTCTGCAACGGGAGAGGCCACAACAGTGAGCGGCCCGCGTACCGAAAAAAAAAAAAAAGAATCACCTGACTCTTCATTTTCTCCATTTCTTTTTAATATCGCTTGATTATTTACAACTGCCTAGGAGAATACTTATGCCCCTTTACATGGATGATTTAAACTAGGAGTTGCCTCAAAAGACATTTCATTCTGCTATCTAACCACTATTAGAACTAATGACCAAATTTCAATTTTTCTTACACAAAAATCATTTGGCTGATGTCTTCCAAGTTTGGATTTAAATTTGGACTTAAACTTAACTATTATATGCATCAGGCCATGTATCCCCTTTACTTAAGTATGCATTCTACAACTATTTTATTTTGACAGGTATACCTAAAGATAGTTATTGGTTAATTTTTTTTTCTTTTTTTGCAAAATGGCTGCAATTATTGCCTTTCCTGTATTCACCCTGTTTGCAACTCCTGCCATGAAGAGGTGGAGTCTGTCCCTTCACCACCTGAATCTGGGTGGTCTTGTAATGCACTTTTCCCAACAAAACGGTGAGGAAGTGGTTGGGGGCAGTGTTGAGCCTCACCCGCTAGAGAGCCTTGCATGCCTCTGCTTCCTCTCTTGAAATCCTGACACTCCCTGAGAACAAGCCTGGTCAAGCCTGCTTGATGATGAGACACCAAGTGACAGAGTGAAAAGCCATCCCAACTCACATCCCAAGATGTGAGAGCTCAATCAAGACCAGCAAAGCCACTTACACCACTTACTTGATCCACAGTTGAACACAGGTACATAAGGGAACCCAGGCAAGACTAGAAAAATTACTCACTGAGCCCAGTCTAAATTTCTGATGAGAAATTGCATTAGCTAAATAAATGGTTGTTTCAAATCAATAAGTTTTAGAGTAGTTTATTACACTACAATGGCTTATTGATTCAGGAACTAACACTGTTCATTGGTTCATTCATCCATTCAACAAATACTTCTGGCACACTCTAAGCCTGCCCTGATAAGATATAATATCTCATTTTAGCTCTTCCACAATCTTCAGAAGTTTGTTCCCATTTGAAAATTATGAAACTAAGGGGAAGAGAGATAAACTGAGTTGCCTAGAATCACACAGCTCATAGGTGTGGAGCCAGGATTGAAGCTAGGTATGCCTAAAAGTCTATTTATTCCCTCTACCCCCAACTGAGTTATCGCTAAGAAGGTATGTTATGAACAAGTTTATTTCTCTGGGAGCAAATGAATATTTTAGACCCAAATCATTAAACTCATGCTTAAATTATGACATCAAAGTAATCATGGATCATTTGTTCATGTACTTGTACAGACTTAAAACTCTATTTTGAGAAAAAATCTGACTTCTCCTGAGAGTACCCTATAGTACCTCCAAGTAACTATGGAAGATCAAGCCACTAAGCGGTAGCTAGATTCCTTAATTTTCACAAAAATATGTCACCCTTACCATAAGCTCACTGTCTAAAGTATATTGATTTCTTCTTAATAAATTGTACTTTCTGTCCTCAACCAAAAATACAAATTCTGCTCAGTTAGCTATATGATTCTACTGTTAACAGAAGCCTGTTTAGAGATGGAATATTTACATATATAAGGCTGATTGTTTCAAGAAAAGTAGTCCAAGTATTTCATGGTTTAGGATTTGTCCTGGGATTGTGTCCAAATTCCTCTCTCTACATGAGGATGGATGGAGGTGAGTCCAACCAACATAGTTTCATAGGGTCATAGACCTGGTGCCCAGGGTGTCTTTTACCCAATTACTGCAGGCAGTGCTGAGAACCAGGGAGCCATAGAACTGGGACCTGAAGTTGCAACTGAAGCCAGGACAATGTGGTTCAATAGCAGATATTGAAATAAGGGAATCAGATAAACACAGAGATAAGAGCAGGGAGAAGTGTGCCAAGAGAGCGAGCAGGAGGTTTAAAAAAAAAGAAAAAAAAAAAAAAAGCGGGCTTCCCTGGTGGCGCAGTAGTTGAGAGTCTGCCTGACGATGCAGGGGACACGGGTTCGTGCCCCAGTCTGGGAGGATCCCACGTGCCGCGTGAGCCATGGCCGCTGGGCCTGCGCGTCCGGGGCCTGTGCTCCGCGATGGGAGAGGCCACAACAGTGAGAGGCCCGCATATCGCAAAAAAAAAAAAAAAAAAAAAGCAACCCTAGTATTTATCTGTTGCCCACAGCTAACATTTTGATGTACCACTGAGGTCTCGCTTTCACCTTATCTGCTCTGAGACACTTCCTGACCACTATACCTAAAGCAACTCCTGTTCACTTTTTAAATCAACATCATGGATTTTTGTTTCTTTCCTTGCACTTATTATAATTTTTATTTATCCTTTATTTATTTGTTGATTATCTATCTCCATCTCTACACTGTAGGTCCTCTGGGGTCAGGGACCATGTCTGTTTTGTTCATTTCTAATGTTCTCACAGATCCCCAAACATGGCTGGTGCTCAACATGTATTTTTTGAATAAATAGATGGGTAAGTGCTGATCGTCTTAAAAAAGCAGTCCTGTGAGACTATAAGCTCTAAAGCAGAAGGAGAATGTCTTATTTGACTTCCTCTCCTTAGCACCTAGACCCTCAGTAGCTGGTACCTTGCAAGTACTTAAATATTTAGGAATGAATTAATAAATGCTGTTGTTTGTAACCTGGAAAAACATCAATGTTATTACATAAATAAGATACTTACAAACATAAGATACTTACATACATAAATACTTACATACTTACTTACATACTTACATACATAAATCAGTGGCTTCTAATTTTTTTCAATTACATACATAAATACATACATAAATCAGTGGCTTCTAATTTTTTTCAATTATGTGGGTGCATATGCATCTATTTTTCCAAATCAAGGTACTTTTTTTTTTTTTTTTGCGGTACGCAGGCCTCTCACTGTTGTGGCCTCTCCCGTTGCGGAGCACAGGCTCCGGATGCGCAGGCCCAGCGGCCATGGCTCACGGGCCCAGCCGCTCCGCAGCATGTGGGATCTTCCCAGACCGGGGCACGAACCCGTGTCCCCTGCATCGGCAGGCGGATTCTCAACCACTGCGCCACCAGGGAAGCCCCCAAGGTACTTTTTAATGGATTCTAACATTACTTTCTTTACACTCCCTTTGTTAGTACGGCATAGTAACATAAGTTTTTTCTCTCTTACGGTTTTCCAGGCAGTTTCTGAGCAAATGTTCAATGAGTTCATTCTGTTTCTCAGATGGTATTTGATAAATAAAACTGTGAATACAACTGTGAAGACATTCCCTTTTTAAAGATGAAATCATGGGAAGCTCATATAGTTTCTCATTGACAGATATATCTCGAATTCACTAGGATTCTTTCCAAAAAATGCTAACACCTATAAATTGGAAGAGATGCTTATGACTCATTTCAAACTAGAAAAATCAAGCTAAATTTTCATGAGTTATTTCTGGTATGTTGATTCATTTATTTATTCTGACTATGCTGGCACTATGGAGAAATAACACACACACACACACACACACACACACACACACACACACACACTAGATTTCTTTCTCCAAGGAACAGATAATGCAACAGGAGAGAAGGAGAGATAAGATATCAATTCAAACAGCCCTAAGAAATGCCAAAGAAGTCCAGCATGGTCCAAAGTGTAATAAAAGCATAGAGCAAGGAAAAGTAGGTCATGTTGATTGATATGATCAGTGAATGCATCATGGAGAAGGCAGCATTTTAGGTGGATCTTAAAATGGGCTTTTTTAAGTAACCTATTATGATACAAGTGACATAGAACATGATATATAGATATAGATATAGATATATACACTAATTGGATAAAACCAGCAATTTGAAAGGCCATTTTCAATATCCCAATGTGTTGTTACAAATGTCAAGGAAAGCCTCCTTGGGTAGCCAGAAGTTTCATCCCTTGAAAGATCTTTAAAAATTAAATTATGTGTGTGTGTACGTGTGAATTTTGTGAAATTAATGAGGTAATAAATATGAGAAAATGACATTTTCAAAACGTTTTGATGGGCAATGTCTTACCATAAGACTAGTTTAAAAATCTTAAAATTTTATCTCTGTTATTTAGTCTACCTCTCTTATTTTTAAATGAAAAACAAAAAAAGACTTGCGAAGTCCAACCTTCCCAAATTACTAACAGGTTAGCAACATAAGGAGGATTTCCCCCCTCCCCCCGCCACATTTCCCACTTTCATCTAGTTCTCTTGCCACCATGCTATAATACCTTTCAAATAATGAAGTACGAATTATCCTATTACAGTTTACATTTTTCTGCATGCCAAATTTTGGGTTTCATAGAAAAATCAAATTAAGAAAAATAAATCTCCCATCTCCTACTCAAAAAAAACAAAAAAAAAAAACAGAAGTAGATAAGGCAAAGTTGGCAGTGGAAAGTCTTTCAAAGTCTTTGAAAAAAAATTTAATTATAATAGTTAATATTTTTAACACTTACCTTATGCCAGGAGGTACATTATTCACTTTTAAAACGCATCATTTCATTTAAACATTGCAACAGCCCTATGAGGTAGACATTAATAAATTAATGTCTATTTTACAGGCAAAGAAGCTGAAGCAGGTATAATTTACAAATTGCCCATGATCACCCAGTTGGTAAATAAAAGAGTTGCGGGTTGGATCCATGCAGAAGCCACGCCCTTAACCACTAAGCTACCAAGACAAAACTCTGTAGAAGAGAGATCATATCCATTAACTGACTCTGGACTGCACAGAATGCACTGTATCCACGTTTTCATCTCCATCACCTAGCATAGTGTCTGGTACTTTATAAGCCTACTTTATGTTGCTAGAATAAATATGGATTATTATTTATTCAATAGTGCTGACTCATTAATCAAAACTTAACCCAAGGGCTTCCCTGGTGGCGCAGTGGTTGGGAGTCCGCCTGCCGATGCAGGGGACACGGGTTCGTGCTCCGGTCCGGGAGGATCCCACATGCCGCGGAGCGGCTGGGCCCGTGAGCCATGGCCGCTGAGCCTGCGCGTCTGGAGCCTGTGCTCCACAACGGGAGAGGCCACAGCAGTGAGAGGCCCGCGTACACACACACACACACACAAAAACTTAACCCAATGTGACTTATTCTTTGCTCAGGAAATAATTATTGATCTGACAGTCTCTAAGTGTTGAATCATATTCTAGAAACTACGTGAAAATACCTAAGAAGCCCAAGGAGGTAAGGCTGAAGCAGGTAAGGCTGGAGGAGGGGCCCCCGGGCAGGGCACAGGTCGGACCAGGAGAAGGGCGGGACCATTGTTGGGGGAACCCGCTTCCGGGGGAAGGGACAGCAGTCAGGGGCGGACCAGCACCAGGAGGAAGCTGCCGGGGGAAGCCTGAGGGAACTGTGGGAGGCAGCAGGTACGCTCCAGACCTTTTGTGGGTGGGTTCGGAATTCTCTTTTCCGAGAATATTCTTTACTTAACACCTCCTCACATCCTCCTAGGTCAGAACAGAGTTCTGACCCAGCCATTTCTCCCATGCCTGAGGACAGCAGGATGCGAGTGGAGGAAACTGGAATCCCCGGGCCTCAGGACTGAGGGTGAATTCATGCAGGGTGGCAAGGAGAGGGGGTGGGGAGATAACACAAGCCTGTCATTGGGCTGCCGCCGGCCGGCCTGAGCAGGATAGGGGCGAGGGCAAGGCAGCGACCCAGGAGAAGGGCACGGAAGGAAATGGGGCTGCCACCCACTGTGCGGATGGTTGAATTTGGGGCTGTGGAGGTCACAAGTCAGTCCCTTGCTTCTCACCAAGAATTTGACGACCCCTGAATCACCAGCTTGTCACCTAGTTCACTGGGCAAGAAGACCATACAGACTGAAAAGATCTTGTCCTTGTCCTCCGTACATCGGAGGAGGGGCAATGAAGACACTTAGAAACAATCAGATGGCTTGGCCAGTGTGACAAAAGGAATAGCATGTGATAACAGCCAGTGGAATGTTAATGATGATTTTATAAGGATGGTTTTATAATAATAGTGATGGTTTAAAAACACCTCAAGGGGCTCATTAGCGGGGAGGAGTTGGGAGAAAATCAAGCTCAAATTAAAATGAGTTTAGTTCAGGAGCCATGTTCTGAGACAAAACCCTAGTGAAACCTTTTTCATTTAAAATGTTAGGAACTACAGGACTTCCCTGGTGGCGCAGTGGTTAAGAATCCGCTTGCTAATGCAGGGGACACGGGTTCGAGCCCTGGTCTGGGAAGATCCCACATGCAGTGGAGCAATTAAGCCTGTGTGTCACAACTACTGAAGCCTGTGCTCCTAGAGCCCTAGCTGTGCAAGGGAAGCCCCTGCTCGCCGCAAGTGTGCAGCAACAAAGACCCAACACAGCCAAAAATAAATAATTTAAATAAATAAATAAATAATAATAATAGTACAATGTTAGGAACTACAAAGAAGACATACACATGGCCAGTAGGCACATGAAAAGATGCTCAACATCACTAATCAAAATGAGGTATCACCTCACACCAGTCAGAATGGCCATCCTTAAAACGTCTACAAGTAGGGCTTCCCTGGTGGCACAGTGGTTGAGAGTCCGCCTGCCGATGCAGGGGACACGGGTTCGTGCCTCGGTCCGGGAAGATCCCACATGCCGCGGAGCAGCTGGGCCCGTGAGCCATGGCCGCTGAGCCTCTGCGTCCGGAGCCTGTGCTCCACAACGGGAGAGGCCACAACAGTGAGAGGCTGGGGGACCACAAAAAAAAAAAAAAAGTCTACAAGTAACAAATGCTGAAGAGGGTGTGGAGAAAAGGGAGCCCTCCTACATTGTTGGAGGGAATGTAAGTTGGTGCAGCCACTATGGAAAACAGTGTGGAGGTTCCTCAGAAAACTAAAAACAGAATTACCATATGATCCAGCAATTCCACTCCTGGGCATATACCCAGACAAAACTATAATTCAAAAAAACACATGCACCCCTATGTTCATTGCAGCACTAGTTACAATAGCCAAAACATGGAAACAACCTAAATGTCCATCAACAGATGAATGGATAAAGAAGATGTGGAACATATATGCAATGGAATACTACTCAGCCGTACCAAAGAACCAAATAATGCCATTTGCAGCAACGTGGATGCAACTAGAGATTATCATACTAAGTGAAGGAAGTCAGAAAGAGAAAGATAAATACCATATGATATCACTTGTATGTGGAATCTAAAATATAGCATAAATGAACTTATCTAGAAAACAAAAACAGACTCACAGACATAGAGAACAAGGGGGGGGGGGGGGGGGGGGGTAAAATAAAATAAAATAAAATGTTAAGAACTAAAAAAAAAGTTGAGAGGGAGGATTTTGCATCATTAACTACTTCAGATTATCCTATAGATCAGAACAGTATACAGTTCAAAAACAGTATATCAAATCATAATGATTTCTAAACTTTACCCCAAAAGGAATTTTACTGCATTTATCATGGGTTGCTATTACAGTTAGTCTCCTGTCTTAAGGATCAAGTTTTAACTATTGAAGAGTTTTACTAGTGTATGTGATACAGAGGATAATAATTCAATAAACTGAAAATACACGGCTAAAATTCAGATTGAAAACCACTAATAGTTGTTAATGCAATATAAAAAGAGGAAGGAAATTGGATTTCTTTATGAAGTAACAAATTGTCAAGCAATATCTATGTTTTGGTGTACCTCATTTTAAACAATATATCCCCAAAATTACTTTGAGTAATTACTTTAGGAATTTTACTTACCTTTACTTTGGACTACTTGTTACTGCCACTTTCACACACCAGGCATTGGCACATGCCCCTTCCTCAGTCTAGATTACCTAAATTTCAAATTTGTATTTTCTCCTTTCTCTTTGCTAGGGAAAAGTCTAAAGACAAGTATTTCATACTTTTAGATTATATTAATCCTGATTCTTCTAGACACTCTCCCACCCTCAAATGTAAATGATTACTGTTTTGCAAAAGTCAATTTCTCCATCCTAACTAAATGAGTTTACCTCTGGAATTCTGCAGAATTTCTTGTGATTGGTTCCATAGAACTAAAACTGAAACTCATTCTTCTCTTCAACAGTTAGTTGGCTATATCCCAAAGTATTCTTATACAAAATAAGAGAATAGAAATACTTAGCAATTGCTTTGAGCATATTAATTTCCTTATGTCCTTTATTTACCAAACAGGTTACCATACAAAATATGAAAAATATTCAATAATTGTATTGTCTACTCAGGCTGCTATAACAAAATACTATAGGCTGAGTGGCTTAAACAAGAGAAATTTATTTTCTCATAGTTCTGGAAGCTGGGAAGTCCAAAATTAAGGTGCCAGCAGGCTTGATATCTCACGAGGGCTCTCTCCTTGGGTTTCAGACAACCACCATCTCACTGTGTGCTCACAAGGCCTATCCTCAGTGTGAACATGTGGAGATAGAACAAGAGCACTCTCTCTCTTTCTCTTCTTATAAGGCCACAGTCCTATTAGATTAGGGCCCCACCTTTGTGACTTCATTCCTTAATTATCCTTAATTAACCTTAATTATCTCCTAAAGATTCTATCTCCAAATACAGTCACACTGGAGTTTAGAGCATCAACATAAGAATTTTGGAGGCGACACAGTTCAATTCCTAGCAACAGGCAGACTACCAAGAAATGCAGCAAAAAATATTTGTGGCATGATAATTAAATATTATAAACATCTTAAATTGAGAATACCTATATTTAAAAGTCATGCATCAGATTTAGTAATGCATCAGATTTTAAGTACAGCCATACTGATGGCAAAGAGATGAGTATTGAACAGTGGCATAATTTGTTTTTTGTGTAACAAATAATTTCTACATATGCACATATCATTGCACTAAGTTTAGACTGGTTTAGAGAAAACTTGGCTGGTGCGGGTGTGGAGAGGAGTGGAGAAGCCTTAATTCATTTGACCATGGTTAATACTGGGGGTATAATAAAAATTCTCTGAGTGCAATGGAGCTCAAGTAGGTATTCCATGAGTGGAGTACAGAAACTTTAGTATTTGAGCTATTTAGTATTTGAGCTACCACTATTATATGCTTTGTATATTGTTTGTTTGTTTGTTTTAACACTATCTACTCTTCATTAGTTTAGATATGAATCAAAGCAGTGAAGGATGTATGAAAAAGATTAGCAATGTGAATATTGACAAACTTATAAATGACTTCTCACAGATAGAAAAGGTATGTAATGCTATCAAACAGTTGTAGAATATAAGGAAAAGTGGAACAGATTTTGCCAATGGAGGGAGTTGGGAAGAAAAAAAATGTACAAAAAAATAAGCAAGGTAAAAATAATGGAAATGCATTTTGCTAAGCCCCTTCACATTTTTAAAATCTGTATTTAAAACATGTGGTTTTGGCTCGTTTATACTAATACATCAAAATGTTTGGGGGGCAAGCGAATGAATAATTGATACACTTTTGCTAAACTTAAAGGGGAAATACATGTGTAAGTACCCAGGTTGTCCATAAATTCAAGAATGGTTTAGTAAGAATTGAAGTAGACTCAATCCTCAATCTCTTGCCATTATGACTAACTCTTAATTTTTCAGTCTTTCCTATTTTGTTCCCTTTTTCTTCTCTTTTGCCTAATAGCAGACTTGTTTAAAGTCCCCCTCCCCAACTCTGGACAAATTACATGGTAGACCATACCCACAAGTATATATTAGGCTTTTTCTCTCCTCCTCTGTCTGGGATAGGAGTAGGAATAGCTGTTGAGAAATGTAGATGGATAAATTAAAGACTTGGGAGGTGGATTTGTGAAACAGGAATAGGAGCGGGAATAATACCTACTTCTGTTTTCTCTCCTTTTCTTATCATCCTTCTCTATTCCTTCTTTTCCAATTTAGTATTGCCATAATGAAAGAATTTTCGTGACGATGGGTATTCTGAGATAACGTGAGCTTTTTTTTCAACGATGAACCTGGGTTTTCTTAACCAAGTGATTCTGACCAAAGTAAGAGAGAAAGAAGGAAATAAGCACTTTGGTAGGAGAGGAATTTGTACAAAGTATTTGAAGATTAATTTGGAATTAGCTCTTATATTCTTAGACGTTTTAAATAAGAAATATTGTTCATTTTTTGATGTTATAATGGTATTGTGATTGTATTTTTGAGTCATCTCTTAGAGATGCACATAAATGATAATATTTATGGATGGAACAATATAATGTCAAGGAGTTGCTCTGAGATAAATTCAAAAGTGGTGAGACTAGGGATTGGGTAGAGGTATAGATGATACAGGACAGGTCATGAATTGATTTTTGAAGGTGCTTGAAGGATACATGGTAGCTATTTCACTATCCACAAAGATATCAAAGAGATATGTTCAAGAATATTTATTCATTGTCTATAATAGCAAAATGTGGGAACAGCACAAATTTTCCTCAATAGGGAACTATTTAAATAAATTATATTCAAGAATGAAAAAATGCAGCTGTTAAAAAGAATGAGGTAGACCTTTATGTGCTTATGTGACATCATCTCCAAGAAAATAGTACTAAGTGGAACATTTAAGGTACAGAACAGAGTAAATACTACCCTTTCCTATAGTTGTGTAGTCATAAAATATTTTGGAAATATTTATAAGGAATTTTTAATCGAAGGACTGGAGGTTGAATAGTTGGAAAGAAGGAGGTTCAAATTAGATCATATTTTTACTTTTTATAACTTTTCATAAGTGCTCATCTGTTTTAACTTTTTACCATGTTACTCTTTAAATTAAAGATAAATTAGAAAGTTGGCTTATTTAAAAATATATGCCAGGCTTAATTATTAGACTCTCAGGTATTAAATGGTTTGTATTTTCATTAGTCTTCATATCCTTAGGTAAAAAAAAAAAAATCAAAATAGCAGCATTGATTTAGTGGTAATATGTATTCTGTTTCTTCTACAGAGGATGATAGAAAACAGTGGAAAGAACAATATACTGGATATGCAGTTGGAAAAAGCTAACTGTTTATTGAAAGTAATGCAAACAAAGGAGGTCGCAATTAAAGAAGGTTAGTTCTTTGCTGCCTACAGAAATAGTAATTCTAATGAGTGTGCTTTTTGCTGTAACAGTGATTTTACATTTGTAAAATATTTTAAATTCACATAGAACTTTCCAGACTATCATTTCATTTTATCCTTAATATAAACCTGAAAGACAAATAGGACTGGTATTACTATTCCACCTCGGTAATGAAGAAACATGAACAAAAGAAGGTAATCTGTCTGAGTCCAGTCAGCTAAGAAATGGCGAATCCAGGGACTTCCCTGGATTTGGTGGTACAGTGGTTAAGACTTCACCTTCCAACGCAGGGGGTGCAGGTTCAATCCCTGGTCGGGGAGCTAAGATCCCACATGCCTCACAGCCAAAAAACCAAAAACATAAAACAGAAGCAATATTGTTAACAAATTCAATAGGCTTTTTAAAAAATGGTCTACAACAAAAAAATCTTAAAAAAAAAAAAAAAAAGAAATGGCAACTCCAAGGCTCAGTCCAGGTCTTCAAACACATGGAAAAAGTACAGTTGAATTCCTGCCTCACAATTACACCAGAAGAAATGTCAGATGGGTCAAAAATTTTAGTGTTAAAAATGGGCTGTCCTAGTCTGAAGCTCTCCCCTCGCTTCTTGGACGTCCACACCATGCGCTCAGCTCAGCTCCCAGCAGCTGCCATCCCCCCTGCCTCTACTTGCTCTACACCTTCTCTGTGCACCCGTCAGCCCTCAGGGAGCCTGGGAGCCTGGGCACCCAGCCTGGCACGGTCCTACTCATTGAGAAAGCGGCATTGCTCTGCGACACAAAGGTCTGAGACTGCACTCAGATGAACAAGCTGCAGTGGCAACTTTGCCCCAGGCCTGGTAGTGCTGAGCTTCCCATGCAACCAGTTCCAGGCATCAGGAGAACACCAAGTACCAAGAGAGCCTGAATTCCCTCAAGCTCATCAGAGATGGTCACGCTTTTCCAGAAGTGTGTGATGAATGGCACGCAGATGCACCTGCTTTGCGTCTTCCGGTGGAAGGCCTTGCCCTAGCCCGCTGACAACCGCTGTTTTCAACAGATTCCAAGCTCATCACCTGGGCTCTGTGTGCTGCAATGCTGTTGCCTGGAAGTTAGAGAAGTTCCCCGGAAGTTAGAGAAGTTCCCCAAAGGTGGGTCTGTGCCCAGCATGGAAGCCCTGCTGTCCCCGGAGCCCAGCTGTGCCTAGGGCTCCCCTCCTACCTCTGCTGCTTGCCAGTCACAGTGCTGCCCTCTGTGGGGGTCTCATCCATAAGGTATTTCCTCTACACCTGCGTGCAGAAGCCACCTGATAACCAGGAAGATCCCCCTAGACAGATGCTAGTCCTGTCCATCCCAGCCTTCCCTTTATTAGTAAGGGTCCTTACTAATAAAGAGCTGGGCATCAGAAAAAGAAAAAAGAAGAAGAAGCTGTATACATATAATTCCTCACTACGTCAACCGAGAGGGCATAAAATCAGTAGGAACAAACGAACCTAGCACCAAGATCTTGGTTTCTAATACCGTCTTATAATAAAAGGAACCAGGGCTCCTTGAAGAAATGGTTGATTCTAAGACTGGGGCAAGAAATATATAAGATGAGCCTAAAGCATCTTGTAGTATCAGAAAATAAGAAAGTGCTCAAAAAGAAAAAAAAACTCCACAGTGATAGGGGTATGTTAAAGGGATAAAGGACCCAAGTGAAAAAGTTCTCAATGACCAAAGCTGGAATGATTTGAGCAGCAAAATAGATAAAGTAGTATTGGATTATAACTCAAAGTATATAATAAATATCCATGAGTACATACTGATAAAAATAAATGATTAAATAAATAAATAAATGGGGATGAAGAGATAAATCTCTGCAGAATTCCAAATAAATTATGTAAGTGACTTGGCCTCAAGGAATTATATCATAACACCCCACTCATCAGGTGTGGGCTGTGTATAGTGACTTTCTTCACTATAGGGAAACATACAGAATTGAAAAGGAGGTGGTGGAGAGTAACTATATAGTGGAAAAATCTCACATACACGACCTAAGGCAAATAATCAAGGTCAACTTGGTGTAATGTTGACAGTATATACCTTTGCTATGATGTGATGAAGATGGCACTTTTCCTCTATGTTCTTCCCCCCCATAACCTCATCTAATCATGAGATAAGCATCAGACAGATTCACATAGAGGGACATGCTACAAAATAACTGGCCAGTACTCTGCAAAACTGCTAAGGTCATCAAAAACAAGAAAACTCTGAGAATCTATCACAGCAAAGAGGACCCACGGAAGACATGACATCTAAATGTAATGTGGTATTGTGGATGGAATCATAGAACAGAAAAAGGACATTAGGTAAAAATAAAGAAAATCAGAATAAAGCATAGATTTTAGTTAATAATAGTGTATCAACATTGGTTCATTAAGTATAGCAAACATACTGTACTAAAGTAAGATGTTAATAATAGGGGAAACCAGGTATAGAATATTTGGCAACTCTCTGTAATATCTTCCCAATTTTTCTGTACATCTAAAACTGTTCTAAAAAATAAAGTTAAAGGTCAAAAACTGAAGCCACACACACAAAAAAACTGGAAGAGAATATAGGGGGTTTTGTTTTTATGTTTTTAAGAACTGAGAAAGCCTTTCCAAGAGTGACATCTATCAGTGGATATCTGGTTAAATAAATTATGGTATGTTTATTTAATGAAATACTATGTAACTGATAAAACAGTGAAGTACCTTTATATGATATAACATAATCTCCCACATATAGTAAATGAAAATAACAATGTACACAACAGTATATTATCATTTTTATAAAAATATATCAATGCACACACAAACACCCTCTCCCCTATATATTTGTATATCTCTGGAAAGATAAACAATGTCCCGGTAGCAGTGCTTGCTTTGAGGGGAGGGAAACTGGTTACTTTTGGGGCAGAGATTGGCGAGATAGTCACTTTTCACTAAACTTGTGTTTTATGTGTATGTATTACTTGAAAAACATAATCAAATACTTCTTTAAAATCCAGTTATACGTATTCTAAATCTAATGGCCTTTTTGCTGAATAATACGCAGTAGAAGTGAAAGAACAAGTGAGAATGATATCTTAGAAAGCAAAATGTGTACTAATTCACTTAGAGAGGAGGAACAAACTACATATAATGATTGGACTTGTTCAACAATAAAGAGTGATACCTTGATATTTTATTTTCTTCACTTGATACCAGATAAACAATGTCTTTGCCAGCTCAAGATGGTATAATATTGATATTGAGGATCATATACTATTAAAAAAAAAACCTTTTCATACATAATTGTATTTAATATTTACAACTGCTTTATGAAATAAATATTAATGTCCAAATTGCTTGTTAATGATAGAGCCTAAATGTGACCTCAAAATAATCACTGATTTACTAAATTATACAGTATAAGCAGTAGCTTAATATTCTGAGCTCTAGTTTTTAAGAATTGGATAGGATAGTATACTTCAAATTACACTGTGAAGTCCAACAGAAATGATAATGCAGGTAAAGATTTGCAAAGAGAATTAAAAGCTATTATTCTAAAATAAAGAATGGTATTCTATTGATACCTTTTGAAGAATTCCTTATTGAGACAGTTTCCTTTGTTTTAAAAAAAAAAAAAGTGTGTTGAGAGAGCCACCTTGTGTTCTAAATTTGAAAATACACATTTTGGGAACATTCAGTATACTTTCAGTTTCAGGGCTCTGTTTTCAATTTGCTGATTACTGAGGTACCATATTTCATAAATGCTGGATTCATGTTTTTAAAGGCACAAAGACAAGTGATGGCAGGATCTATGCCATTTTGAATTGTAGCAGCTAATACAGTACCATACATGAAGTAGGTAATGTCACTTGTCACTTAACCATCATTCTATTACTGAGAAACAGCAAGAGAAAAAAAATGGATGTTGGTGGGAACTTTGTCTGAGTTGGTGGTGGGGAAGGTAGAGGGGGAATGGGGAGGAGTAGAACCTTATACTTGCATAAAGATTTTAACTTCTACAAAATACTTTCATTTCTATTAGTGTAGTTGAAAAAAGTACATGGAGACTGAGTGCAGGACCACTAACTGAAAGGTGAAGTTTTGAATTCTCCCCTCACAGTACTGGTTCTTTCACTTAGTTAATAAATACAAAAACTATTGAACACCTATGAAATAGTTACCACTTTAGAAGCAAGGAATATCAAAATAAATATCTTTACCTGAAAGAGTTCACTATCTAGTGGGAGAAACCACAAATAACTAAAATGTAATGTGAACAATGGAGAAAAGCAATATATACAAATTGTTATGGGATACAGAGGAGAGAAATAGTAACAACAACAATAACGATGTTGAATATTTGTGAGTGAATTTAGAAAGTATTTTTTTTCATTTGTTTGTCAGAACAGTCTAATATATGAGAATAGTAGCTTACCCAGAGTGTCATAGCTACAAAGTAAAGAAAACTCTAATCTGGTTCCTCTGATTCCAAATTTCATGGTTTCATCAGCATATCCTACAATTCCTGAGGAAGTACTGAATTAAGAGCACAGGATTTGAAATGCAAAATCCTATGTTCAAAACTAGACCTTCCATATACTGTGGAATCTTTGTTAAGTAACCAGACCTCTATGGGTGTCTTCCTCCCTTTGCAAAATCACAATAATTATACCAACTTCTCAGTATCAGATGGAATACTGATTATGATGTTTATAATGTACTTAGTGTAATGCCTGGCAGGGTAAGCCTTCAATAATAGTACTTTATTATACCTAGACAATTTTTATGGTTAGACACAAATGTGGTATTTAATATTTAACCATCAAAACAGATACCCAACTAAAATGGAAACTAGTCAGTGTGTCACACTAATGCATAGTGCCTGAATATCAGCCATGGGCCTCTAAAACAAAAATAAAGAGCATAAGGTTCAATATTTATTAGCTGTTAAGCCAAGCACATAAGAATGAAATTGCCCTAATCTTTCTTTTTAAAAATATTGTTATTCTTTATGAAGTTTTCATCATTATATATTTAGCTAGTATAATTATAAACTTAAACTAGTACAACCTGCATTTCTCAAATTTATAGTAAAAATGTGATAGCAATAACTATCTCAGAGTCTGTCTCTGGCTCTGTCCTTGCCCTCTTTCCAGGGCCTCCCACCTACTCAAATTACTCTGAAGAAGTGGTCTTGCGCTGGTCTTCTTGGTGGTAGTAAAGTAGTTAGAATCATTGACTTTGGTGCTGGACTGCTGGAGTTCATGTTGTAGCTCTACTATCTACTATTTATAGCTTTGGATAATTTGCTAAACTTCTGCGTATCAATTTCCTTATATGTAAAATGAGGCAAATACTAGGACCAATGTCATAGGGTTAAGAGGGTTAAATGATTTAATATTTGCAAAGCACTTTGAATATCAATACAATATTATTTTCACACCACAGTTTCTCCACTTATTCCTTTCTTACTATGATATTGCCTGTCAATCAATCAATCACTTAACAAATATTTATGGAAAGACTATTATGGACCACAACTGTTCTAAGTACTAGGGAGAAACAGTAAAAAAGAAAATAGTCCCTGCTATCCTGGAGCTTACAGCCAAGTGGACTGATTAAAGTTACAGAAGTTTCCACCACTGTTGCTACCGTCAGCTGTTGCTGGTGATAACCAAGGGTATACTGAAAGCTTATATGCACATGTCAGGGCACTAATGCTTGCAAAGGAGGTTCCATCTCCCGTTATGCAAGAAGACATTGGCACCAAAGCTGCTGTTGCCTTGTAACTCAGCATATTGAGTTTTTACTCCTTTTATTGCTACTCCCTTGCTCTAGGACTCAGGCAAAGAGGACAGGTTAGAGGACACTGAGGAAGAAAAGCATTATCTTCTCCCAAATGACACCTTCTCATCAGCTCTATTTTTGAACATAACTTAATGTTCCTTGACTCTCTTTCCTTAGAATGTTCTTTTATGGAAAATTCACACCTCATAGTTCTCCAGACATGTCCAAATGTGCCTTACTTCTAGGGCAGATGTTGCTAAGTCACATGGTGGGGAATCCCTACATACTGGGTTTATCATGCCTTAGAAAACTCATTACTAAATCGTGGAGTGCATTTGAATTAAAGAGTGCTTAAAAAGTGATTAAAAAGTATTTATTATATAATTTATTTTGAGATATCTGGTTGCTTTATTAGGTCTCATAATTGTCAATTAAATATTATTTTAAGTGTCTCAACTTTGAGATAATAATTCCAAAGTGAAAGCAAATAATATTCAAATAAATTTATCTTTTATGTTTTAGAATGTGCTACTCTTCATAATATGATAAAAGGGCTACAACAGACCATTGAATATCAACATAATTTGAAAGGTAAGTTAGAAAAAAAAGTAAAATCTAAAAAAATAAGATATATTTAAGCACCTTTAAGAATAGAGAGTTTTCATAAACAAAATGAAAAGACAACCCTCAGAATGGGAGGAAATATTTGCAAATGAAGCAACTGACAAAGGATTAATCTCCAAAATTTACAAGCAGCTAGTGCACCTCAATATCAAAAAAATAAACAACCCAATCCAAAAATGGGCAGAAGACCTAAAAAGACATTTCTCCAAAGAAGATATACAGACTGCCAACAAACACATGAAAGAATGCTCAACATCACTAATCATTAGAGAAATGCAAATCAAAACTACGAGGTATCACCTCACACATGATCAGAGTGGCCATTATCAGAAGATCTACAAACAATAAATGCTGGAGAGGGTGTGGAGTAAAGGGAACACTCTTGCACTGTTGGTGGGAATGTAAATTGATACAGCCACTATGGAGAACAGTATGGAGGTTCCTTAAAAAACTAAAAACAGGGGGCTTCCCTGGTGGCGCAGTGGTTGGGAGTCCGCCTGCCGATGCAGGGGATACGGGTTCGTGCCCCGGTCTGGGAGGATCCCGCATGCCGCGGAGCGGCTGGGCCCGTGAGCCATGGCCGCTAAGCCTTCGCGTCCAGAGCCTGTGGTCCACAAACAATCTGAATAAAGAAAACCAGACTTTGAAGAGTTAAATCAACATTGTGAAAACTATTGATGCATTTTCAGTTCCATTGTTTCACTAAAATGTAAACAATAATAATGATTCAATAATTTTAGAGTTTTATAACAGTACTTTAAATAATATTAGAATAAATTAACATTTTTCCTCTTTAGTTCACCTTTTTTACTCCTATTTTATCTGTTTAAAGAATTATATACAATTAGAAAATAGTATATATACACACATATATATAAGTTATAAATAACTAAACATGAATTGGGATGTACACACTCATCTTTTTTTTATAAATTTATTTATTTATTTATTTATTTTGGCTGCATTGGGTCTTCATTGCTGCACGCGGGCTTTCTCTAGTTGTGGCGAGTGGGGCTACTCTTTGTTGCAGTGCACGAGCTTCTCATTGTGGTGGCTTCTCTTGCGGCAGAGCACAGGCTCTAGGCGAGCGGGCTTCGGTAGTTGTGGCACACAGACTCAGTAGTTGTGGCTCGCGGGCTCCAGAGCGCAGGCTCAGTAGTTGTGGTGCATGGGCTTAGTTGCTCCGTGGTATGTGGGATCTTCCTGAACCAGGGCTCGAACCTGTGTACCCTGCATTAGCAGGTGGATTCTTAACCACTGCACCACCAGGGAAGCCCATGCTCATTATTTTTATTAAGAGGGCATACAATTATAAGAGTTTGGAGACTATTAGTTTAGAACACTTCATCTGTTTGTCACTACTTTTTAGATTTCGTTATTTATGTTGGCCAGTCTATTCCCTCCTAACATCCTACCAGTTATATATGACATAGTGGTTGGTCCCTCTTACCAAGGTATTAAACCTTTTATGGCAATACCATTGGACTTTCATAGCTTAAGGGAAAACGTGAGCCTCTCATTCTCATGAGTGATTGGATAATCAAGTTAAATATATTTTCTGAGATGTTCTCATTGTCAAGGACCGAAGAAGCTCTTGCTTTTATTACTGCTAACCTGACACCAAGAAGGAAAGTCATGAAACAATATTAAGTGAATTGCATCTGATATGCTGTCTATCAGGGTGGAGAGAGGCAAGAGCCCATCATGCAGGTTATGCACGAGTGTTGGCAGCCTTTATACTATGGACTTTTTTTTCTTGTTACTTGATTACCCTATCCTCTACTCCTCAACTTTAGTCTTTATACCTCAAAGAATGAATTCATCCTATCTTTGAAGTAATACGTGTTTGGAGTTCAGGACATGAACATAGAAATAGAGTATGATTCATCACAATATATCAAATGATAGGAATATTTCTTATATTATTTTATATTATTCTATATACTGGTTTAGGAAAGAAACTTCAGTAACTCATTATATGAAAGATGGTGACGTTATGCCTTTTGATTTATGACCAGTGACTACTAATACCAGGGCAAAAAAAAAAAGACTTGGAGGTTTTTCTCCATTAGAGGAGAATTATCACCATATAACCAGTCCCAGATCAATTGAATTTCAGGAATTTAAACACATGGGCAGTAAAAAAAACAGAAAAGAGAGAGACACATGAAATCAGCTGCAAATATGGAGCATCTCCAAATTCAGTCGAATTTAAACTTATTTTTGCCAGTTATCTCTAGATAATTTCTTATAACTTAATATTGCTTTTTTCCTATCTAAACTGAGTCTGAATAACTTGAATTTATTTAGGACCTTATACTTTAACAGGGTAAGTCTTAAGGAACACATTGTTACGTACAGTGCAACTTTACTATACAAAATTGTACTAAACAAAATGATTTAGTCAAAACTGATCATTGATCAGAATGTTTAAAAAGGGCAGTAGCACATATTTAGTGCTATTCTATAAGAGAATTATCTGAGAAAGTAGGCTAATCCATGATCAGCTACTTCTTAAGAAAAAAGTATTGCTTAAATTAAAAGTAGTTTGAAAAGTGTAGAAATACTTCTTTCAACATAATTGTGAAAAATACATCCTTGGAAAGAATGAAATAGATTCTAGAGATAGACTCCAATATTTGCTAGTGTATGTATGACACAAGGAATATTTCAATTTATTGGAAAAAGAATGGCATTTTAAAGTACGGTACTGGCCTAACTAGCTTACCATATGGAAAGCTTTCCCACCACATCAAAAATAAATTCCAGATGGATTTAAAAAAACTTTAGTGTGAAAACAACAATAAAAACTTAAAAGAAGATCCAGGAAAAATGTACAACCTGGAGCTGAGGGATATCATCTTAACCAATCTGGGAACCTCAGATACTATATAAAGAAAAAAAAGACCTAACAGACTTTCTTAACATCGATGCAACAAAAGCACAGACAACAATGTAAAAAGAACTTTGCATGTTATTTGTCACACAAAAGTCAAAAAGCCAATAATTTATTTGAAAATACCAATGTAGTTCAAATACCAATTGTAGTTCAAATACCAATGTAGTTTATATCTGCAATACAGAGAGCTCTACAAATTGATCAGCAGAGATAAAGAGAATTTTTAAATTGGCAAAAGATATGAATAAAAATATGGAAATGTGTATGTGTGTTCATATGTATGATCCAGAGGTTAAGAACATGAAGAAAAACACAGAAGGTTACACAATTACACCAGGGGTGTGGAGGCAATGGGAAAAAAAGAGGGAGAAGAAGAAGGCAGAAAGAAAGAGAATGGAAGAGTTCCCTAAAAGCATCTCAGCATGCATGATATGACCCTATTTACGTAAAATTATTAAAATGTATGTACAAAAATGCAAAGAAAAATTATAGACTTGAAGGAATGTCCATTTTTAAGAAATAAGTTTTTTTGCAAAGTAATATATATGGTACAATTTTATACTGTTAAAAACAAATAAAACCAGTACAAATGTGTGGTATGTTTATATATAATTGTATAAACTGGGAGAAAAATAGAGAAGGGATACAGACCAGGCTGTTAACACTGATAGCTTCAGTGAGGGGAGTGGATAGGGAAGGTGTATAGAGATGATTAGCTTCCCTTTACAGTTGCTTCACTTACTAAAAGAAGCAAGTATGCTTTTATAAATCGGAAAACATCGAATACCTTTCCTTTCATTTTTCAGTGATGGATACTTCAGCAATTCCAATAGATACAAGAGATATTTGTTGCCTAGTTAGCACAATCTCTTTATACTGAATGGTGAGGCACTAGAGGCTTTCCCACTAAGATTAGGAGCAAGGCAAGGAAATCCTCTCTTACCACGGCTTTTCACCATTGTGTTGGAAGTTCTAGCTAGACAAGAAAAGGAAATAAAAGGCATACAGATTGGGAAGGAAGAAATAAAACTTTTTTCAAAAATGACATCATTGGACTTCCCTGGTGGCGCAGAGGTTGAGAGTCCACCTGCCGATGCAGGGGACACGGGTTCGTGCCCCAGTCCGGGAAGATGCCACATGCCGCGGAGTGCCTGGGCCCGTGAGCCATGGCCACTAAGCCTGCGCATCCGGAGCCTGTGCTCCACAACGGGAGAGGCCACAGCAGTGAGAGGCCCACGTACCGCAAAAAATAAAAATAAAAATAACATCATTATCTACATGGAAAATCTAAAATATTCAACAAAAAAACCTTCTAGAACTAAGTGATTACAGCAAGGTTGAGCTATACAAGATTAATATACAAAAGTCAATTGTTTTCCTATATACTAGCAATGAACAAGTGGAATTTGAAATTTAAAACACAATATTTGGGGCTTCCCTGGTGGTGCAGTGGTTAAGAATCCGCCTGCCAGTGCAGGGGACATGGGTTCGAGCCCTGGTCTGGAAAGATCCCACATACCACGGAGCAACTAAGCCCATGCACTGCAACTACTGAGCCTGCGCTCTAGAGGCTCTGAGCCACAACTACTGAAACCTGTGCACGTAGAGCCCATGCTCTGCAACAAGAGAAGCCACCGCAATGAGAAGCCCACACACCACAACGAAGAGCAGCCCCTGCTCGCCGCAACTAGAGAAAGCCCACGCACAGCAACGAAGACCCAACACAGCCAAAAATAAATAAATAAAATAAAGAAATTTTTTAAAAAATTAAAAATAAAACATGATACTATTTACATTAGCACCTCCCAAAATGAAATACTTAGGTATAAATCTAACAAAATATGTATAAGATATATGTAAGAAAAACTACAAAACTTTGATACAGTAAGTCAAAGAAGAACTAAATAAATAAAGAGATAGTCCATGTTCATGGAAAGGAAGATTCAATATTGTCAAGATGTCAGTTCTTTCCAACTTGTTCTATAGATTCAAAGTGATCCCAATCACTATCCCAGCAAGTTACTTTGTGAATATGACAAACAGAGTATGGATAATACAGAACTTGGAATTATTGTTATCCAGGTCTAATGTCTCATTCAGTCCTGTCACTGATCCCAGTTAGGCACTGAACTCAAGTCCTGACCTCTATCTCACACTGATTCCCAGTTCCTGTCCTGGCTCCAATCCTACTTCTGGCCTAATTTTAGCTCTGAACACCTTTAATGTCTGGCTCAGGTAGAGATCCTGACTCTATTTTGAACTCTCACCACGCACTATACCAGGATTGGCTCTTTCCTGATCTAAGTATATCTGATTTTCCTAAAAACACCTAGAGGTTAACAAGAGTGAATACAGAAAACTGTGAAGCACCACTCCTTCTCCATCATCCTTCATCAAGAGAAACATTTTGGTTATATACAAAAAATGTCAATTATGATAGGTGTGAAACAGTAGGACAAATTAAAGATGCAAAACTACATTTTAATTAATTTCATTTTTTCTTATTTAAGTTTTACATGGAAAGGCATTATATAAATACAACTGTGGTTCTTAATAATGTTGCTGAAAGCTAAAACCTCCCTTTCTTTCTAGCTTAGGATGTCACTCATCTTCTCTTTTGAGAGTAGTTTTGTTTCCCTCACCCATTCTGCAATACAAACTATACTAATCCTCAAATACAGATCAATCCAACCATACACTGTTTTACTTACATTGATTGCTACAGCTACTGAAGTCTATTGGTGAAAAATCATACACTGCAGACTCCTTTTAATTTTTGAGTCCCAGTATCACTTATACCCTTAATTTATCTTGGCTTTTTAAATTTTCATCCTTTAAGCCCCCAACTTTAAATGTTTCTTTCTCTTTCAACCTACTTTACTTTCTATATCACAGAAAAAACGAAAGCTGTCAGGTATAAACTACCTCATTTCCTGTCATCTACCACCCCTTCTTCCCACTGCACTTCCTCCAATGTATTCATACACAGGCATATCCTTCCTTCCTTCCTCATTAGCTTAGAAAAAAAGAAAATCCTTCTTCTTATCCAAAGTTTATTTCCCTGCATGGGTTTAACTTTCATCTCTCTTCACCTCTCTCTTCTGGGATGTTGCATCTTCAGTTGTCTCTTCTTTTCTCTCTTTCACTTCCCTCTCTCTATTGGCCATTCTTCTCAGCACTTAAACAACTCAGATCTCTCCCATCTTTTCAACAAAAAAGACAAAGTTTTCTTGACTTTGGGTTTATTCCCTCCAATTACCCTCTCTCTTTCCTTTTACAATCGAATCTCAAGGGAATTGTCTGCACTCACTCTCTCCATTTCCTTACCTTCACCTAGTCTTCAACTTAGAACAATTGAACATCTCCCAAAGTTTTCAGATTCAAAGTTCGTTCATTTTATCTTTTTACTGCATTTATTGCCTTTGATTATAACCCCCTTAAACTCTCTTTTCTTAGTAACACCCTCACCTGCGTCTCTGAACACTTCTTAGTCTTCTTTATAGGAAAGTCTTCCTTTGGCCACCTCTAAATGTTTCTCAGCCTACGAGAAATATTCTCCTGGATACCTCAAGCATTTCAAATTTGGTGTGGTAAAGATCTTCACTCCTAAAAATCTTCCCCTTTTAATTTTTCCCAAACCAATGAACAGTTTTCAACCACTCAAATCAGAAAACTAGAAGGCAAACGTTCCGTTTTCTCTTTTGCCTCTGCTATCCAATTGGTCACTAAGTCTCCTGTTAATTCTATCATCTAAATAGTTATCTTTATTTTCCTTTTGTCTCCTACTGCCAGTGACCTAATTTAGGCTCCTGTTATTTCTTACTTGATCAATTGTTACTGATATCCATTCCTCTGGGGTCAACCCCCACCCCCATTCATCCTCTGCACTGCCGGATAATCTTTTTAACATGTAACTAATCATTTCACTTCACTGTTCAAGATTCTTTGATGATTCTGTAACGTATAAAATAAATACAAAATTATTCATATAGAATATGTCTACCTCCTATTAGGCTACATCTCCAACCTATTTAACACATTCTCCTTAAAATTTACACTCCAACAATACTGTATTTGAATTGTAATTTTCCCAAATGTGCTATATTCACTCAAGCCCAAAGTCTTCTGTGCAGTTTTCTGTATCTGGAACACATTCCTCCAACTTATCATTTAAGTCTCAGCTCAAGTGGTTTCTCATCTACAAATCCTTTCCTGACTTCAAGCTGACCTAAGCTTTTCTTCCACAGCTCCCCACCATATTTCAGACACACTGCCATTACAGAGCAATTATCATAGCATATCATAACTATTTACACATCTGTCTCACCACTATGCTGTCAGTTCTTTGAGGAGAAATAATTTTTTTGTTTCAACTTTCCCAGTGTCATGCACAGTGTCTGGTGTGTAGTTGATGCTGTATGCATGTGTTGAATACATACATGAATGGAAACTTGAAATGTTAATCATACTCCCATATTAGTTTAAAAGTTCTATATATAAGGATATTCACTGATGTTTTTTACACAGGTGAAAATGAACAACTAAAAAGAAATGCTGATCTTATGAAAGAAAAGTTAAAAACTCATGAACAGGTGAGTTTGTGTGTCTTCATATTCAATCAGATCCCTGTGGAGCATTGTCTTCCCAAATTAGAAAAAATAAAGGAGGAAAATTTTTGCCTCTTTTCTCTTCTAAAATGTCAGGTCATAGAATATTGCTTTATCTAGAATACTATGAATTTTCAGAGGGATGGGAATTACAGAGAAAATGCCATGATCCAAGGTTCTGAACTTATTAATCGCTGTCCAAAGCAAACTAAAGAGCACCTCAATCCAATGAAAATGTTCTAGTACAAAACCTCCAGGCACATCCAAAACATATGGAGAACCACCCCCTAGAAACAAACTTAGGAGTTATTTAACGGCCATATTTATGGAATATGTTAAGAATTATTAAGTTTTATAAGAACAAAAATATAACCAGAAGCTGTCCCTTGGAATTTAAAGTTCCCAGAAAGCAAATGAAAAGAAGGCAACCAAGAATAACTTGTTGGAACTTTGTCCTCTTAAAAAGAAGAAAGGATTGGACTCCTTGGGGCTGGCACAGGCTAAACTAGGGGAGAAGAACCTAATTAGATACAGCCTGGCCCCAGCCCAGACATTTAGGATAGCCTTATGCCTCAAGGCTGCAGTGAAAATCCTGGGTCTTACCAAATTAATGGAAACATTTCAGGTGGCAAAGTCAATCGGGAAAAGATACATAGATTTTTCTCTTGTGGTTTCCCAGGGCAGCAACTGCTTAATGCAACCGTCTGAGTCAGAAGTTTATGAAAGGCACTCTATAGTTGCCCACCTAGAAATCTAGATACAAACATAGGAAAAATAGCAGTTTATGAGATTCACCCCTTTAGTCACCTGCCCAGCTTTAATCAAAGGCAATGCTTGGATATGTTCAGCCATTCCTGCAAGTTGCCTGGCAAAAAAATGTAGCCCAATTAGGGCTCCTGACTATATCCCCTTGAATTTTTGATAATCTAGAGGAGCTATTCACTGGGTCTAGGCTAAGAACCTCTGACCTAATTCTTATTTGCACTCTCATTCATTCAAAAAATATATATCAAGGGATATACACTAGGAGTTAGGAATACAACAGTGAGGAAAAACAAAGTCCCTGCTTTTATGGTGTTTAGAGATTTTTCTGGGCCTCTTGCCTTGATCGTTGTCTCTTTTTTACTATCCCACCTCACTTTTATTCTTCCTGCTTTCCTTTTCTCCTGCCTGTGAGTGGTTTCTCTATGTAGAAACATACCTTTGGGAAAATTGTAAATTTTGTCTTTGGAGGATTTCTCTCTCAACACCTCTCTCAATGCCACTCTCCGTATTAGCATAATAAATCACTTCTATGCTTCAACAACCTAAGAAACTAACCTCAGGAGGCTGTTGAGCACTTCTCAAACCCCAAATTCATCCTTCTTTAGCCTCCCCATAAAACTAACCCTTACCATAGGTAATGCTTAACCTCATTCTGGGAATTAGGAATGTTTATATAATTTTCAGGAACAGAAATTCAGCCCACATTCAAAGGGATTCATCCTACATTAGGGTAAGCTCACAGACCATCAACCAGTGCCTAAAGTTGGCTTTAAAATATAGTTTTAGCGCTTTTTTGACATATTTTAATGCTGTCATGGCATTTATTCATACAATTAAACAAAATATTTTGAGCATCTATGATATGCTCTGAATATAGTGATGAGAATTCAGAGGCAAAGATAAAAAAATCATTGTCTCTAGGGCTTCTCTGGTGGCGCAGTGGTTGAGAGTCCGCCTGCCGTTGCAGGAGACACAGGTTTGTGCCCTGGTCTGGGAAGATCCCACATGCCGCGGAGCGACTGGGCCCGTGAGCCGTGGCTGCTGAGCCTGCGCGTCTGGGGCCTGTGCTCCACAACGGGAGAGGCCACAACAGTGAGAGGCCCGCGTACCGAAAAAAAAAAAAAAAATCATTGTCTCTAGATGGTCTGTATCTACTTGGACCAGAAATTGGTCCTTCTCAAAGCTGAGCATTCAAACAATGAACAATATCTTTCCTCTCTAGATATGATTATATACCAAAAATTAACATAAACTTTGAAAATTTCATCTTTCTAATTAATCAAAAGTTGTCTACACATACTCAAATTGAAGGATGAATGTATATTTTAATCTTTAGGAATATAAGAATAGTATTGCCAAACTTATGAGTGAAATGAAAATCAAAGAGGAGGGACATAAGACAGAAATAACAAAACTTTATCAAGATATGCAGAAAAAAGGTAAGTTTTTAAATTTACTGAATTCTAAGATACCATAAAACAATTTACACAGATATATAAACTTTTTTCAGTAATTGCCAGTATTCTGAATAAACATTGCCTTGACACATTTGAATTTAGTTTTTGTTCCTTTATATATATTTATGTGATATAAATTATAACACTTAGAAATTGGACTCATGGAGTTTGCACTTAACATTATTTAATGTGAAATAGTTAATATCATTGTAAAATTAATATAAAATGTATAGTTAACTTTGATATCTATATACTCAGCATATTGAATATAATTTCACTAATGAAATATTCTTCCTTCAGCAAAGTCTCATGAAATTATGTTGAGAGTTAACTGGTTTCATAAAGGTATTAAAAACTTTCTTAATGAGCCTGGATGCACACCATATACAAAAATTAACTTGGAATGGGTGATAAGTCTGAATATAAACCTACATCTATAAGACAAGTAGAAGCAAGCATAGAACATAATCTTTGTGACCCTGAGTTAGCCACAATTCCTTAGAAAGAAACAAAAAGTACAAAAAATAAAGGAAAAAAGTTCTAAATTGAACTTCTTCAAAACTACTAACTTCTGTCCTTCAACACTGTTAAGAAAATCAAAAGACAGGCCACAGACAGGGAGATAATACTTACAAATGCATAGCTGATAAATGACTTATGTCCAAAATCTATGAAGAACTCTTATAACTCAATAAGAAGTCAA
Source organism: Lipotes vexillifer (assembly GCF_000442215.2). Lineage (NCBI taxonomy): Eukaryota > Metazoa > Chordata > Mammalia > Artiodactyla > Lipotidae > Lipotes > Lipotes vexillifer. Next base: position 260,802 of record NW_006772588.1, on the reverse strand, counting down.
ACAACCCAGTAAGGAAATGGGAAAAATATTTGGACACTTCCCCAGAGAAATACGGATGAAAAGTAAGCACATGAAAACACGTTCAACATAATTGGTTAGTAGGGAAATGCAAATTAAAACCACAATGAGATACCACATTGCACCTTTTAGAACTGCTAAAATCTTCTATAAAACTATCAATACCAAGTGTTGGTGAGGATGTGGAGCTATTGGAACCCTCATACATTACTAGTGGGACTACAGAATTATAGTCATTTTAGAAAAGAGTTTTGCAGTTTCTTTGGGTTCTCTGAGAAGCAGATACCTAGACAGAATTAGACATTCAAGAGGTTTGTTAAGGCAAACATTTGTGAGGGTAGATAGGGAGGGAACTGGGGGAGACGGGGTTAGCCGTGGGTTTATGATACAGGTCTAACCTCTGTGAACAAGAAAGGAAGGTGTGTTGGGCAGAAGTCTTAGACGGTGACACACTTATAAGAAAGTTTCAGCAAAGTTGGGCCAAATTTGCCCATCAACCAAGTTCTGCAACTCTCAGGAACAAGTCTACCTGAGTGTCCCTGCCAAGTTCAGTCACTGGCTAGGAGCAGCTCTTGGGAATCGTGACCTCAGCATAAACATAGTCCCTGAAGTTGGAGATCTGAAAGATGCATTTTCATGGCCACAGCTGTCCCCTCCTTATACAACACATACCTACTTCTCCATAGGAGTTCAGGTAGCAGGTTCTCCATGGTTCTTGTGGATGTTTCTTCCTCAGGAGAAACCTAGAAGAGGGATTGTTGAAATGTTCTTCCTCCTAGGGACCTAACCGTGTCTTTTCAGCCAGCGGGTTCTAGACCAAAAACGTGGTTCAGACTGGGGAACCGAGCAAAGGATAATAATTTTTAACTGGGGCATGTACCCTCAGCCTCCTGTTCCTCCATTTGGATTCTTTTGTTATGGGTGTTAAGCAGCTTAGCTGCTCATCTATTAACTAACTCTACAACCCTCGAAAATCAAGCCCCTTTGGCTGCTCTCTGACCTTTCTGCTGCTCATTATGATAATTGTGGCCTCCTGGTTTTTGGCAGTTAAGCACCATCATCTGGCTTCTACAACTTGGTGGGGGAGGGGGGACACCATCCACATAGATATTAATGAGCCCAACTTTATACCCACCTCTTCTGTCAGCCCGAGCTTGCAGATGAGAGCGACCATTGAACTTCTTGGTGGTGCTGGTTTTTCTCTCACCAGCACATTCCTTGTGGTCTTGGTTAATAGTGTGTCTTCTGGGCCCTCCTAAGGAACATGATCTTTTGCTGAGTTATCTTGCCTCACATAACATATCCACTCAAGCATGCCAACTTTCGAGAGCCTCCTTATGCCTTTCTCTACTTACTATCTGCTAGGGCATCTCAGGTATTCCCACTTCACTCAGCTTTGGCCAGGGCTTTCTCTAGAGGTCTAAGGCTACTCTAACAGAGTTTGTCCCATATCCTAGGTCCTTGCTAGGGTGTTATGTCCCCTGTCCCTAAAGAGTATCTTCAAGTCAATGAATTCTTGCTTACCTAGTCTTACTTTTAGTCTTCTTCTATCCAGCACCCTCAAAGTCCGTTCTCAAGGGTATTCACATGGCTCTTTCCAATACAACCTAGCTAATTCTTGCGGCTCTCTGGGGTATAATCACTTTCCCCCCTTATCAGCCCCAGCACTCCCCCAACCAGGTTATATTGCGCTTTAACCCTAGTTATTGGCCTAGCAGCCAAAAGAGGAGGGAAGGGCATCTTCTGAGAGGAGCCTCTGCAGCATCTTTCATCAGCTAGGTTAGTGTTAGTTCTTAATAGGAAAAAGTAGGTCTGCAATTTCTGAGCATTTAGGGGAGCATGCCAGCATCCTCACAGGTGTTTATCCAGATGTTCCTGTCCTATTTTTCAGGATCTTAGGTGTTCCCAACTAGGACCCTGATTTAGCATAGCAGACCTGTTTTGGCTGAACATTTCAACATCTCTGGAGTTCTGCAACTTTAATGATCAGATTTTCTGTTGCTCAGCTCTACCTGCTCTTCCACTAGAGTTGGTGAGAGCCTGTTTGTAAGCTACCAAAGAGTCCCTCTGGCTCTCACACCTATTCTTTTTGTTTTGTTTTGTTTTCCTTTTCTCTTTTTTTTTTTGAATTTTATTTTTTTTATACAGCAGGTTCTTATTAGTTACCTATTTTATACATGTTAGTGTATATATGTCAATCCCAATCTCCCAATTCATCCCACCACCACCATCCTACCCCCTTGGTGTCCATACGTTTGTTCTTTACATGTGCCTCTACTTCTGCCTTGCAAACCCATTCATCTGTACCATTTTTCTAGATTCCACATATATGCATTAATATACTATATTTGTTTTTCTTTCTTTTTTTTTTTTTTTTGCGGTACGCGGGCCTCTCACTGTTGTGGCCTCTCCCGTTGCGGAGCACAGGCTCTGGACGTCCAGGCTCAGCGGCCATGGCTCACGGGCCCAGCCGCTCCGCGGCATACGGGATCTTCCCGGACCGGGGCATGAACCCATGTCCCCTGCATCAGCAGGCGGACTCTCAACCACTGCACCACCGAGGAAGCCCTGTTTTTCTCTTTCTGACTTACTTTACTCTTTATGACAGTCTCTAGGTCCATCCACGTCTCTGCAAATGCCCCAATTTCATTCCTTTTTATGGCCGAGTAATATACCATTGTATATATGTACCACATCTTCTTTATCCATTTGTCTGTCAGTGGGCATTTAGGTTGCTTCCATGACCTGGCTATTGTAAATAGTGCTGCAGTGAACATTGGGGTGCATGTGTCTTTTTGAATTATGGTTTTCTCTGGGTATATGCCCAGTAGTGGGATTGCTGGGTCATATGGTAGTTCTACTTTTAGTTTTTTAAGGAACCTCCATACTGTTCTCCATAGTGGCTGTATCAGTTTACATTCCCACCAACAGTGCAAGAGGGTTCCCTTTTCTCCACACCCTCTCCAGCATTTGTTGTTTGTAGATTTTCCGATGATGCTCATTCTAACCAGTGTGAGGTGATACCTCATTGTAGTTATGATTTGCGTTTCTCTAATAATTAGCCACACCTATTCTTTAAATCTTTACATTCTTGTTAACAGCTGTTTCTCATTATCCCTCAGTAGGATGTCAATTTAATTTAGCAGTAACTCTCCAACTCTACTGTCTTTGTGGGCATCGTTTCCCTCTATCTTTCAAATGCCTGAACTATTACACCTGCAAGGCATTCACGTCCACCAGGACATTTCCCCCAGATTACTTGTGGTAAAATCTTCAGCAATCAGACCCCCACTGTGTACTAGGAACTACCAGTACTCCATATACCACTAATGATGGCTTCCTCATTTCTTACAAAGCAGTAAGTGCCCCATCATACCTGTTTTCTTGTGCTAGCTCAGGTCCTCCAAGGAGCTGACAAGATGGGAGTAGACAGTCAAAGAAATTTATTGGACAAAATGCTTATGAAAGGAAATGGTGAGGGAGCCAGAGAAAGCTGATGTAGTTCTAGAGTCATCGTGTAATTTGAGGCCTTCTATAACTAGGAACCCAGGATTTGTGTCCCTCTTTAACCATTAAATCTCCTATTTATTCTCTAGGCATTTAGAGAATATTATTCTCTAGATATTTAAGAGCACAAATTATTCATTCAAAAGCATTCAATGGGCAACCTTTGCATCGCAAGCATTTTTCAGGGGCTTGTTAAAAATATATAAAAGCTACCCTGCATGTAAACAGTTTCTAAAATACATGTTTTTATTAATAAATTCCACTTTCTTGTAGATTGTTTAAAATTCAAAAAGAATCTTTTAAGATTTTTTAAATGTTAAGATGAATTTATGTTTTTCTGCAGTTGAATTAAGTGAAGAAAAGAATAAAGAACTGATAGAGAAAAAGGAGGTGGAAATCTCAGAGTTAAATGCAAAGTTAAGAACTCAAGAAAAGGAAAAACAAAGTGAAATAATCAAACTACAGCTAGAGGTAAGTGTTTAAGGTGCTGCTAGATTTGAGGATGCATCCCTTAGTCTAGGCCATACTTTGGTTATTTGTCATCAGAGTGAGATAAATTTCAGGATTAGAAACAACTCTGTGAGAGGGCTTCACACATGCTAATTCTTCATGCATCACACGCAATGCTTAAACCTGGTACAGTACAACTGTTAGCTACACTGCCTTTCAGCACTTGGCCTCAAGGTGGGACTCTTCAGTCATTCAAAAGGTCCTGGTTTCCAGAGAGGATATTTTCCTCTGACAGCAGAGACAGATAACTCATATTACCTGCATTTTACAGCTGAGTCTATGCACCCTTTTTAGGACTACCATTCCAGCTGTGGGGAGAGTGTTTCTAATCCTTAACATTACTCTCTCCTCAGCAGAAATTGTGGAACCCTGGTGAACTAACTGGAAATTTCTTTTTCTTTATTTAAAATAAAAAGAGACTAATTTGTTCCCAATAAATATGTAGAAATATAGAGGCAGACAAACCAGATTTTTTTAAAGGGACTTTAAATAGGGCATCTCAAAGGCCGAGGTTCTGGTTCTTGGGTCAAAAGCCTTCTCAGTTGGTTGTTTAATCAGATGTCAGAATCTCAAAGACATTGATATTTTGACAATATATTTGCCCTTTACATTTTTGTCTAGATCCTTCTAATCTCCCTTTCCATCATTCTTCCCTCAGCTTGACTCCCACTTTACCTTACGTTGTTAGAATTCACCTACTTAGTTAAGATAACCTAGTTTTCATGTTCTTTAAAGTTTGGTATCCTGAGGTGCTTGGTGAGATACGGTGTTGAAGATTCTATAATTATTGAGCAAAAGGGGACTGATGTTGACTTTCGAGGCTCTTTGATGCTGTTCCTGCCTTCTGGTCAAGTGTACCCACAAACCACAGAGAAGGATGGATGGCCATCTGATATACAATAGACTGTGTTTCAAGATTGGCCATCGACTTCTAATCCACTGATTGGGAATGTGCATTTTGTTTGCCATCCTGGCCCTGTCACTGGTCTAGCCCAAGTTTGTTTGATATACAGAACTCTTTGCTATTTATCTTCATTATAACTATAATCCATTTCTCTCCCCAAACCAGAACACAATCTCACAGTTTATTCTTAGTTCACAGTGAGGCTACATTAAATTCAACCTGAAGGAAAAATTCTAATGGAAGATTTTGCAAAAAATATGACTGTAACAATGGCCCATGAGAATTTTTTTAACCCAATTCACTTTAATGCCAAACCAGCAAGTGTTCAAACTAAATCAATAAAATCATATCCAAATTCTACTATTTAGCCTCAAAGTTTCTGCAGAAGGGTATATGTTTTTCTCCCATGACTGTTGATTATACTACATATTCTTTACAAAGTACACTCATAGTAACATGAAAATATTTTTATCTATCTTTAAGTTAACTAGATTCTCAACCCTAATTAACTAGATTCTTAATCCTCCATGATAGAATCAACTGATGTCTTGAGAAAAAAATGATGCTGACCCCACCCCAGAATTTCTAAGGTAGTGTCCAGGTATTTGGTTCTTTAAAAAATCTCCCCAGGTAATTTTAAAATGCAGCCAGGGTTAATCTTGTTTGGGTATTCCTTGTTCTTTCTTAAAGACTTTTCTATCTTCTGTTATACAGTGAATACACTTGAATTACAGATTATATGTCTACGGATACAATGGATTATACTTATATTTATAGAAACATTTGTTTCTAATTGTTTAACTAGAATGTTCTCAACTTTCTTCTTAAACTTGATTCAGTTTGATGCCAAACTAGCAAGAGTTCAAACTAAATCAAAATCATATCCAGATTCTACTGTTTTGCCACACAGTATCTACAGAAGGGTATGTGAGTTTTTCTTACACAGCTGTTGCTTAAAAAAATTAATTCTCTTAGTGTGTTTTCATAAAGGTTATATTTACTAACAACATACTTAACAGTTTTCCTTAAAATATATCACACAATAAAGATACTAGATTTTTAATAATCTTCATAAGTCTCTTTCAATTTAAACTAGTAAATCTTAGTAGTAAATTAAAACATTAGAGAAGTCCTCTGACTCTTTGGACCATCTAAGGAATTCCATAATGTACTATGAACTAAGGCTGACTCACTATTCTGAAGTTATTTAGGTACTCAGATAGCAGATTACTTCTTGTTCAACTCCTTTATTTATGGTTTATAATTTCAAGCTATATAGGGAGAAGGGAACAAACTAAAACAAATGGTGCTAATGTGTGTTTTTGTATCCTTGTACCAGTTTTACCCCATTAAATTCCACAAAAGCAAAGTTATAGACCTTTCAAAATATGGTATCTTTTTTAATACCTACTTCTACTTAAACCAGAAGCATAGTTTTTGCTGTTGTTTTGTTGTTCCTTGTACTTAATCTTATTTTTTATGAACTGCAATAACAAAATTTTTCTGCTCTATTTAGAAGCTTCAGCACCTTCAAGAAGAAAAAAACAAGGAGATTGCAGTTCTTCGTAATACCATTCACGATTTAGAGCAACGCCTCTCTGTTAGCAAAGATTCTCAATTTAAACTTGCCGGCAAAGATTCTTACTTTAAGCGTAGACGGTTTTGAGTATGGAAGTAAATTCATTAGTTGCTATTTAATTTCTTTAAAGCAATTGAAAATTCACTTCTATTGTCAATATAACACACTACCTAAGTAATTACAATGAAAACAAAAAGACAGCTTTAAACTTCATTGAGTTTATTTAAACAAATGCACACTTTTGCCAATCTTGTTCTGCATTCTTGCTTAATAGTATTAACCATAAAAAAGTTCAGGTTTATAGGACTTAGTTTACCTATTGAACCATCATTGACTATGGAAATACTTTCTAAGCAATCAAGAGATAGACAACATTCTTTTATCATTTCCCATCTATCTTTCAAGACTGTCAATCTTAAATTTTAAAGAGTACGATACAATGCTAGACAAAGAAAGCAAGATATAAAGACTTCATTCATATGTGATAGTAAAAATCAAGATATGAGTCTTGGATGTAAAAAAAAGTATAAATGGATATCTAAATGGATATCTAAAATGTAATCATAGCAAAATGTATGAGTATTTCTGGATCTGAAAAGACAGAAATCACTTCTTTCTTTAAAGGTTTAATTTGTTAAAAACGTAAGATTAAAAAGACAAAGATAATATTGTTTGAGAAATAAGTAAAGAAAAAAAGGGAAAACATGTCTTTGTTGTTCTTCCTCCATTCTAAGTTGCTGACTATCCAACAGAAACCCCTAGGTCGTAGTTTATGTTTCTGTTCTCATTAATGCAAGTAGAATGCTGGAGAAACAAAAAGAAAAACATATTAACCAAGTGCTGCAACCACCTTTCAGTTGCCCTGTAATAAAAATATGGTTGGGGGTAAAAATTTTTTGACTTAAATTTTAAAATGTGGAAGCCAATTTCTTCATGTTTACACAAATCCAATTCCTATTTTTGGATCACTATTAATTAGGTAGCTTATAAAAATGCTGGAAATGTAATTGTCTAGACTGACTTAGGCAGTATATCCGATTTTAAATATTTAATTTGAAGGTCATTTTCACATTTCTGCCTTCTTTTTTCAGCTTCATTTGGTGCTGGCTTCTGTAGGGTTGGGCTGCTGACTTGCCTGGCAGGCAGCTGGAGGCAAACGTCACTGTCAAGATTCAGTGACGTGCTCCTCTGCCAGAAGGCCCTGTCAGCTACATAGAGAGGGGAGGTTTTCTTTACACTGTCAGGTGACTGCAGACCCTGTTTTTTCAAATATCAGATGTCGGCAGTGTCAGCATCAGCTACTCAGAGCTGATTCTGAATCTTTGGGAAATTTTCAGAGTAACTGATTTATGCATCCACTTCGTCAGAGCTTCTTTTGTGGAAGAGAAATTTGTAATGTATCTCAGTTCTCTGAGTGACCCTGTCTTTGGTGACCCCTGTGCCTATGGTGGTGATGAAGACCTGAAGGAGGGGGATGCTCAGGGTTATCTGGTGCTTCTGGTTTTGGATACTCTGAAAGATGACCGTTCTCAAGATGGTGATGATGATGGTGATGGTGATGGTGATGGTGATGGGGCTGTGGAGCCTCGGTGGTTTTTTCCGCAGTAGCCAAAGATACATCTTTACAGAAGCCTTCATCTTCCAGTGTCTGGAATAAATTTATAAATCACTTACCAACAAATTTAT
>NW_006772588.1:243218-252588 GCF_000442215.2 Lipotes vexillifer | reverse complement strand
CAGGAATGCATGAAAAAATGATTTGTAAAGGTAACTATATGAAATTCAAACACTCACTAAGTGATATGATTTGGTATCTTGAAGGTTTTGAAAAGTTATAAATTCCACTGGATTTTAGCATACAACTAATAAATGGTACGTTTTTTGGTTGTTTCTGAATTACTTTTGAGAACTTAATAGTGTTTAATTAAAAACATAAACAATTTGATATACGTATTGGTTCCAAAAAAACCAATTACTATATTTCATTGATTCTACAATGTATTTTTTTCACATTTTAATATCTTTAAAATTGGAATGCATCCTACTATTGATAGTGTTATAGTATTGTATCCTACTCTAACTGACAGCAGTTTTTAATAACACATAAATAATGTGTCATATAATTGGTGGCATCTAGGATGCAATGAAATAGAAAAACTCCAATTTGATTTCACATATCAGATAATACGATATATTATTTCTATTTACAGATGTTTGTAAACTTTACATGTTATGAGAATTGTTTCTACCTTCGTTTCAATATACCTAGGTATATTTACAACTATTAGGCATTTGTGAAAATGCAGAAGAATACTGAAAAAAAGTCCCCCAAAATGAGGAATCAATATTGCTAACATTCATTAAGCACTTAGTATAAGTTAGACATTGAGTTAATACTTTATTTGCATTACTTCAGTCTCCTAATCTGTAAAAGCAGTAAAAATAACCCTCACGGTATTATTATGAAGATTAAAATGTGAAAAATGACATAACTAGAGTAATTAAACTGTTGAGCTTCTTAACAATGTAAGTGATTCATTAAAATCTGAATGGTTTTCTTTATAGAGTTGGGAAAAATATAAAGGAAGCAGAGCTTCCTTTATTTTAGAAATAAAAATTCAAAATTATTTTTAAACCTGAGTTCGAATTTTTCCCACTTGCTCTGTCAAGGAAACACTGTTTGGAATTATTTTCCTTCTCAATTTGAGAGGAAAAGAAGTTTAGTTAATATAAGTTAAAATCAATTCCTTGAGTATCTTTTTTATAAACCACTTGTAAATATAGTGTCTCTCATGACAAGGAATAAATATTCTCATGGTTGTTAAGAGAGAAATATCAGTAATGAGTAAAAAAGTTATTCCATTGTGAAATAAATGCAGTAATTTCAAGTGCACTGTGTAAGGGCTTCACAGAAAAGCTGACAGTTTTACATTCTTGGTAAATTAAGTAGTTATCTGGGCCCAAATTCCACTTCAGGTAATGCCATGGATAATCTTTGCTATCACTATGCTCTTATATGAGCACATTCAGAATATTGCAATAATGTATTTTATGTTGGCTGAATTCTTTAAGCACTTATATTCATACAATATCATTCGGTGGTAATTGAAATACGTAATCTACGTTGATTTTTTTGTTTTCTAAACTTCTAGATAAAAGCAGCAATATGGATCTTGAAAAGACGTTTTAAAGTATATGTTACATAAAAGGAAGCATATGTAAATTATATTAATAAAAATTACTGTTGTAGTTTATTTTTAGTACACCAACAGAAACATTGACTAGCTAATTAGTCATGAAACACTAACTTATTTAAATAGTTCTTAAAAGATTTCCTCTTTTCTCCAAGTAAAAATAATTGAGAAAAATACCTTGAGAGAGCAGTTTCCACATTTACTTTCACAGTAAACAGTCTTAATGGAGTCTTCTACATATGAGAAAGTTAGGAAGGAATAAGGCAAACCAAGATGATATACAAGGCGGCCACATCTGAAAACAGTAACAAAGTCATTACAATATTTTCTGTATCATGATCCTACTCATGCACCATCTGGGATAGGTACTGTAGGTTCAATGGTCTTATAACTAAGACCCTTTCATAACTTCAGTAAATTTCCTTCAATGGGGGCTCAAACGACCTCCCTGGCACTGTATACCAGGTCAGGTCATGACAAGACTATAGGGAGTCTGATTTTGAAATGTGAAATAGATATGTCACAACAAATAATGTCAAAACTATGCAGTCTAGTTATTGTGCCTTGGTCAAATACAATTTTGTAATTGACTTGTAAATTCTATCAATGCTCAAACCACTGACATCATAAATTGGGCTCTGCAAATCACACGATCCTTTCATAACTGCTAAAGCAGCACAAATTCCACACAATAGAAATCACAGCATAACAAAAAGATCCTCAAGTCTTGGCCAGTAGCCCACTGATTTAAAAAAATATCTGATGCAACAAAAATTTCAGTACAGTAAAAGAAACGGAAATACAACACCTGGCATTTTCAGAAACAGTGGACTTGAAATGTCCTTCTTACCCCTATTTTACCCTGTATATACAATTTTATATGACTATCAAAGGGTTACACTTTGCAACAGAATAAGAAGTTTGCAATCCTAAAAGAATGACATGTCATATTAAAAATATTTAGAGTAAGACCAAGTAGGTCTTAGGCCTTGGCAGAGTCTGGCTTACCATTCCTGAAGAGCCAAAAAAAAAAAAAACCAGCACCAACTAGAAATGTTGGTGATGTCAAATTTATTTATTTATTTATGTATTTTTTGGCTGTATTGGGTCTTTGTTGCTGAGCGCAGGCTTTCTCTAGTTGCGACCAGTGGGGGCTACTCTTCCTTGTGGTGCTCAGGCTTCTCATTGCAGTGGCTTCTCTTGTTGCAGAGCACAGGCTCTAGGCACACAGGCTCAGTAGTTGTGGGTCATGGGCTCTAGAGCGCAGGCTCAGTAGTTGTGGCACACGGGCTTAGTTGCTCCGCGGCATGTGGGATCTTCCCGGACCAGGGCTCGAACCCATGTCCCCTGCACTGGCAGGCGGATTCTTAACCACTGCACCACCAAGGAAGTCCCAGTGATATCAAATAATGTATGCATTGAGGTTCCTTGAAAATACAAACTCATTTTACTTATTCATGGAATCAAAAGCAGATTCATGCCGATTATACCTAAATAATTAACATATTTTATAGTTCAGAAATGCAGGCATGTAAACTTAAAATTTAGTAATTAGATTAGAGATAAGCAAGTGGCCTGCAAAGTATGGTTATTCATCTGCAAAATTTTTAAGTTAGAATTGTATGTGAGGTACAAATTGATCCTTCATTTTATTTAATCAGAATGCTAATTTACAGGGGAAAAATGTATAGTCAATTTTATTTATTTCCCTACTGGAGTGGTGAATTCCCTTGTGTGAAAAGAAGTCATTTCAAAAATACTAAAACCAAACATTTGAACAGGCTCTCTTTGAAACTGAGTATTTGGTAATAAAAGCAGATGTGTTATTTTAAATTACTTATTAAATTAAATACAAAGAGGTATCTTTTAATTTGGGGGGTGGGTGTGTATGCATATATGTATACATGTGTGTACACACCTGTCATATATGAGGAAGTCATCTTTCTTTCCATTTAAGAGAGTCCAGACATCTGTTTGGTTTTCTTCTTGTTGGTAAACAGGAATATGCTCTGAAACCTTATTTTTAAGATGTACATATTTTAATCGAGAAGAGATTCCTTGATGATTAACAACAACGTAAGAGATGTTCGAATATCCTTCTTTCTCCAGTTTTACTCGCAGGTCTTCCAATCTAAAATATTTGGAAAAAATACAAAAAAAAGGAATAATTTCATTTAATTTTATTTTAGTGACTTCTCCCTTTTTCCTCACTCTATTTTCCTAAATGAAACTCTTTTGTTATTTTTTACTTAACTCATACCTCTTTTTTGCATTGTCTTAAAAGACTAAAACTTTTGTTTTTCTAATTATTTATTGAGCACTTATGCTCAGTTAAAACAATATGCTAAGCGCTTGCACAAACATCAGCTCATTTAGTCCTCAAATTAATCCTGTGAAGTGTATATTTTCAATCCATCTCGCAGTTACAGAGAATTGTACCCAATAAATATTTGGCAAATAACCCAACAAATATATATTTATAAATTTGTTAAATGACTCAAGACCTTTGGTGGCAAGTCTAGTGTTCATTCTACTCTAGCAAAGCTCTCGTCTCTGCTTCCTATATCGAAACAATGAATCCATTTCCAACAGTACAATTTAGAACATTTTCATTACACAAGTAATACATATTTAGTAGGGTACTATAAAATACAGGTACACAAAAAGAAGAAAAAGCTTCCATAGCCCCAGGAAAACAACTGTTAACACCCTCCTAGTCTTCTTTCCTCTAACATGTTCCAGGCAAACTTGTATAGTTTTTCAAAAATGCAATTTAATAAAAATATCTTTTCTATTTTTATTTTATTTTATGTATGTATATATTTAATAGCTATCCCCTTAAGAAATGCTAGACCACAGAAAGACTACCTTACCTAGATGCCTGCAGTATGCACAGGTATCAGCTGGCTTGAAGAAGGGCAACCACCGTCACTGAACCATAGGAGTTCAGCATGGGGTCTTGATCCTTTATGCTCCAGGCTGGAGGTTGCTTACAAAAGGAGCTCTGCCCCTGGCTCTCTGTTCCTCCCGTGGGGAGGAGACAAAGAGCCAGGGCCAGCCCCAGGCCTCTCCACATTGCTGGGGCTGTCCTGTAAAAGAGAAAACCTTTCTGTCATCTTCACAGTCATAACAAAGAATTTCTATAAACCCAGCAGGTACAACCTACTTTGTACAAATATCTAGCCAGTGGATTCTGTCCCCATGTTGTCGGACTCACTACGTTGGGCCTCTTAGCCCCAAATCTCCCTGTAAAGGGGAAAAGATCAGCCAGAGTCAGGGAAGCTGTCAAAGTACCTCTTAACTATCTGGCTTAGCAAGATACTTTAGTAAGCATGCAATGGAGATCTGCCTGAACAGGCAGCCAAGTACTTCTCTAGTAGAAGATATATGTCTAGGAGAAAATACATGTCTAGGGAAACTTTGAGAATGTGGCCTCTACAACCAAGTAACATTCTGCAAACCTGATTTGATTTTTATTTGAGACACACCAAGTTCTGCCTGCTTCTCTCTATCCTCTACCAATCTAAGAAAGGAAAGGGTAAGTAGGGGATTCTCCACAGAAATGAAAAGACAGCATGGAAAGAGAACCCAGGAAGAAAGAAGGTGGCAGTGAGGGCAGTCTACCAACGTGCAGAGATTAAGATGTTACTGCCTGCCAAAATGTTGCTATCACATCCAAGACAAACACCAACCAGTGAAAAATCACCAGACCAGGAAGAAATACTACAAATCACTGGCCCCTGTACCATTTAAGATTCACTGGAATCTACACTCGATTAGTCTACTTATTGGCTACCACTACATTCAGGAAGTTCCTGTGACTAGATAGCACATTCTTGGGTAAAAAAGATGATCCCTCTGAGTAGGAAATACTCAGACAAGAAATGTACAAGTATTAAATACATGACAAGAAATATTCCCAAAACAAGGGCTAGCGCTCTCTGCAGAGAGGTACAAATAAAACACGTGATTTGTAGACAGGTGGTGGAAAAAAGAGCATATTCAGCAGAGATGAGCAGAGAAAGAAAAATCCACACATTTATGCAAACATGATTTAATTTTTATTTAAGACACACTAAGTGAATCAGATAAAGTAATCAGGCTCATTTTGATATAAGAGTCTGAGGGAGAGACATCAGGACAAAATTCCAGAACTAGGAAGTTGGCACATTTTCAGGCACTGATCTGGGATTAAAAATGTAAAAGTACTTGGGCAGGGGGGAGGGTGGGCAGCTAACGATAAGTTACCTAGAGTGAGCCCAGGGTTAACAGGGGAGTAGAAAGGCTAAAATCAGATTGATTTGGGCTCTAATGCACTGGTAGCTATAGATAGAACTTTAAAAAACCTGCTTATCTTTCACATTATTTGACACCACAAAATTCCTAGCTATATAGAATATCTTGATAAGAGCCTAACTAAAGGAACAGAAATAAAGGGGGGGGGGTGTTAAGAGAGGATAAATTAAATAATTTATTAAGGCCATCCCAACTATTCTAATATCTTTAAAATTCCAAAACTTAAAAAAAGGAGAGGATATATCTGGACTAAATCTAGGGAATTTCTTTAGGATAGTACTTATATTGATGATACAATTATCCTTCTTATAGCTACCATTTATCGAGCATTTATACAACTATTTGCAGGTGGCACAAAGCACTTTTTTAATATCAGGTCAGTTAATCCTTACAACTATGTGACCATTATCTCCTTTTGCAGTTGAGAAAACTATGGCTAAGTGACAGTTTAGGCATCTTGCCCAAGTCCACACAGGTACTAAGTCACAGGGAAACTGGATTCAAACTGGTTCTAATTCCAACACATGACCTCTTAGCTACTGCAATATATTGACCGTTTTTAGCTGGGTCACCTTTAGTAACTATAGTAGCCAGCATCTGGGTTTTTTTAATGCCCTAAGATGACAAAGAAAACATCAAAATTATTCGAGCTATTTTGCTTCTTACTAGAATGGCTAGATCTTCCCTACTTTCTAGAATATAAATTCAGCAGTTATAGACCAAAGCATAAACTCAGCGCTTGGCGCCCTTACTTTGCATACCATTCCAATTGGCTGAAGAGTGTATACAAATGAAAAGGTTATCTCACCCATTGCTCTCATTTAGTTTTTTGATGAAAAAATAACAGAAGCCATTGGCAGAGTGGATTGCAGAGTTCACACTTTCAGATTTTCCTCTGTTACTATAATCAATAGGCTGTTCAACTTTGTTTCCTTAAAATCACTTTTTACATAATAAACTTTTGATTAATTACAGCTGTCAGACAACTATATAAAATAATGTAGATAAATAACAAAACTAGATTTACTGGAAGCTGATGCAATAACCGTTAAAATGTAGTTATGAATTTCACTAATCTCACCACTTTCAATCACAAAACCTAGATTCACTGGCCACATACAGAGCTACATTTGTTTAAAATTTCCCATCAAAAGGCAAAACATGCAGAAACTTTTTCCACCCTCTTCCCCTAACCTTCAGACCCGCATCTGAGGGTCCCCACTCATTCTCCTGAAAGCACCCATCACCACATAAACTGCAAAGCATTGCGTTTAATCGCAGACCACCCGATTCTGACATGGGTTTTAACTCTTTCAAGGATGATCATTTCCGCAGTGGACCACACTGGCCACATACAGAGCTACATTTGTTTAAAATTTCCCATCAAAAGGCAAAACATGCAGAAACTTTTTCCACCCTCTTCCCCTAACCTTCAGACCCGCATCTGAGGGTCCCCACTCATTCTCCTGAAAGCACCCATCACCACATAAACTGCAAAGCATTGCGTTTAATCGCAGACCACCCGATTCTGACATGGGTTTTAACTCTTTCAAGGATGATCATTTCCGCACAGTGGACCAAACCTGCTCTCCCTTCTTTTTTTTTTTTTTTTTTTTTTAACCTTGAAACTGCTCACAACATCCCTGGCCATTTCTACAGCACTGTAGAAAGGCCATATCTCAGTCTCTGCTCTTCAAACCCACAGGCTGTTTTGCCCCTAGAGCTCTCACTCTGCATTTCGGTAGGAAATATTTAAGCTTGAACATATAATATTGCCTATGTAACATCACAACTTTTTGCGGAGGAAAAGAATTCAATTTCTCCAGCCTCCTCTGCCCCCATCTTCATCCTCAGCTGTGCAGAAAGCAGGGCAAAAATCAGCAAGAATTGTTAGTGTCCCCACTGCACTCAGCGTTTAGACTCTTCTTTCTTTTGTATTACTTTTCTTTACCCATCTATTTTCTTCAAATCTATTCTAAGGACAGAAACATTTTATCAAGACTCAAAAATCAAATCATTTACCAAACTGTCAAGGAATCAAGTTTGGAAAACATGAAGTTTCTACTTACACAACCCCTTCTGACTAGCTTGCTGCTTCCTTTCTCTTGCTCAGCTGGGGCAGCTCCACAAAGCCACAGCCAGAAACTCGGATATTTATAGTCCCTGTTGTCTACCTCACCCCTCAGCTATAGTCCAAAGTTCAATGCCCACTCAGGCTGTGACCTGGCTAGCAGAGACAACCTCTGACTGATTATTACAACCAACTTTAAAAGTAGCAAGTGCTGGCATGCACAAAATGGGGGCGGGGGGAGTTTTTGCAATTACTGATTTATTCCCTATCCTTTTTAGTCACCCCAGTAGCTAGGATTTAATGGTACAGTCGGGGGCGGGAGGAAGGGCTAAGGGTAAAGAAGGCCTCCAAGTTATGCCCTTTTCCAAACTATAATAGGGAAAAACATTTGCTGAGCCAGCGAGGTAAGTAAGCTGTCTTTTTAAAAAAAGAAAAAAAAATTTTTTTTCTTTTACTTTGTAGTGGTCAGGTGCTAGCCTAACCCAAACTGTGTGAACTTTGTTAGAAAAGTCACCTGGTGTTTCAAATCCTTCCCGTCTCCTGCTGTTACAGACCTGCTTAGATTATTTTGCAGTGGTTAAAACTTGAATCTCTGTGGGATCTCACAGGACTTCTGCTCTTTTCTTTTTCATTTAAGGAAAGGAATAAGGAAAGAGACCTCCTATCTGAGAGATGCCAGGCCTCATTTTTCTCATCACAGAAGTCCCACTCCCTGGAAGACCTAGGTATCCCACAGAAGCTTTTAACAATCTATTGTAAATTCTTTACAAATTTAAGTACCATACAAATAAGTTAGCTGTGATAGTAGCTGAACATGGAAAAGGATATGGAAATTTCAAAATGTACAAATAAAATGGAAAATTCCTACCCTTTCAGAAAGGGATACATTCTCTCCACTAACTGCTACAAATGAGCACACGCATGATGGGTAAGGCAAGCAGCAATTTCAAATGACATCAGCCCTGGATAGTGATGGTTTTCAAGTAAGCCTCGCTTTCACTACCGATGCATTTTGTCTAAACAAACCCCTATTGATTGCTGTGGGCTGAGTACTGCTGTACAAGGTGCAGAAAGTACAAAGAGCCTCTGATGTTATCTTTCCTGTAAAGAAATTATCAAAGTAGAAACTTGGACTTCCCTGGTGGTCCAGTGGTTAAGATTCCACGCTCCCAATGCAGGGGACACGGGTTCATCTCTGGTTGGAGAACTAAGATTCCACATGCCTCGTGGCGCTGACAAAAAAAAAAAAAAATCCTTCCACACTTGCCTCCATAAAGTGGGTTGGTTCTAAATGCCTCTGCCACTTAAAGCAACTTTCTTTAAAAAAAAAAAGGAAAAGCTTGACATTTGAAAGCCAAATTCTATTTACTCACACCAAGCAGTAGGTATTAACCTTTTGGGGTCCCAGATCTCTTTGAGAATCTAGTAAAATGCTTAGTTTTTCTGCAGGAAAAGAAAAATGCATATATACATACTTGTTTTTTTATTTTTATTTTATTTATTTTTTTGCGGTACGCGGGCCTCTCACTGCTGCGGCCTCTCCCGT
>NW_006772588.1:229570-242881 GCF_000442215.2 Lipotes vexillifer | reverse complement strand
TTTTTTTTTTTTTTTTTTTTTTAACCTTGAAACTGCTCACAACATCCCTGGCCATTTCTACAGCACTGTAGAAAGGCCATATCTCAGTCTCTGCTCTTCAAACCCACAGGCTGTTTTGCCCCTAGAGCTCTCACTCTGCATTTCGGTAGGAAATATTTAAGCTTGAACATATAATATTGCCTATGTAACATCACAACTTTTTGCGGAGGAAAAGAATTCAATTTCTCCAGCCTCCTCTGCCCCCATCTTCATCCTCAGCTGTGCAGAAAGCAGGGCAAAAATCAGCAAGAATTGTTAGTGTCCCCACTGCACTCAGCGTTTAGACTCTTCTTTCTTTTGTATTACTTTTCTTTACCCATCTATTTTCTTCAAATCTATTCTAAGGACAGAAACATTTTATCAAGACTCAAAAATCAAATCATTTACCAAACTGTCAAGGAATCAAGTTTGGAAAACATGAAGTTTCTACTTACACAACCCCTTCTGACTAGCTTGCTGCTTCCTTTCTCTTGCTCAGCTGGGGCAGCTCCACAAAGCCACAGCCAGAAACTCGGATATTTATAGTCCCTGTTGTCTACCTCACCCCTCAGCTATAGTCCAAAGTTCAATGCCCACTCAGGCTGTGACCTGGCTAGCAGAGACAACCTCTGACTGATTATTACAACCAACTTTAAAAGTAGCAAGTGCTGGCATGCACAAAATGGGGGCGGGGGGAGTTTTTGCAATTACTGATTTATTCCCTATCCTTTTTAGTCACCCCAGTAGCTAGGATTTAATGGTACAGTCGGGGGCGGGAGGAAGGGCTAAGGGTAAAGAAGGCCTCCAAGTTATGCCCTTTTCCAAACTATAATAGGGAAAAACATTTGCTGAGCCAGCGAGGTAAGTAAGCTGTCTTTTTAAAAAAAGAAAAAAAAATTTTTTTTCTTTTACTTTGTAGTGGTCAGGTGCTAGCCTAACCCAAACTGTGTGAACTTTGTTAGAAAAGTCACCTGGTGTTTCAAATCCTTCCCGTCTCCTGCTGTTACAGACCTGCTTAGATTATTTTGCAGTGGTTAAAACTTGAATCTCTGTGGGATCTCACAGGACTTCTGCTCTTTTCTTTTTCATTTAAGGAAAGGAATAAGGAAAGAGACCTCCTATCTGAGAGATGCCAGGCCTCATTTTTCTCATCACAGAAGTCCCACTCCCTGGAAGACCTAGGTATCCCACAGAAGCTTTTAACAATCTATTGTAAATTCTTTACAAATTTAAGTACCATACAAATAAGTTAGCTGTGATAGTAGCTGAACATGGAAAAGGATATGGAAATTTCAAAATGTACAAATAAAATGGAAAATTCCTACCCTTTCAGAAAGGGATACATTCTCTCCACTAACTGCTACAAATGAGCACACGCATGATGGGTAAGGCAAGCAGCAATTTCAAATGACATCAGCCCTGGATAGTGATGGTTTTCAAGTAAGCCTCGCTTTCACTACCGATGCATTTTGTCTAAACAAACCCCTATTGATTGCTGTGGGCTGAGTACTGCTGTACAAGGTGCAGAAAGTACAAAGAGCCTCTGATGTTATCTTTCCTGTAAAGAAATTATCAAAGTAGAAACTTGGACTTCCCTGGTGGTCCAGTGGTTAAGATTCCACGCTCCCAATGCAGGGGACACGGGTTCATCTCTGGTTGGAGAACTAAGATTCCACATGCCTCGTGGCGCTGACAAAAAAAAAAAAAAATCCTTCCACACTTGCCTCCATAAAGTGGGTTGGTTCTAAATGCCTCTGCCACTTAAAGCAACTTTCTTTAAAAAAAAAAAGGAAAAGCTTGACATTTGAAAGCCAAATTCTATTTACTCACACCAAGCAGTAGGTATTAACCTTTTGGGGTCCCAGATCTCTTTGAGAATCTAGTAAAATGCTTAGTTTTTCTGCAGGAAAAGAAAAATGCATATATACATACTTGTTTTTTTATTTTTATTTTATTTATTTTTTTGCGGTACGCGGGCCTCTCACTGCTGCGGCCTCTCCCGTTGCGGAGCACAGGCTCCGGACGCACAGGCCCAGCGGCCATGGCTCACGGGCCCAGCCGCTCCACGGCACGCGGGATCCGCCCCGACCGGGGCACGAACCCGCGTCCCCTGCATCGGCAGGCGGACTCCCAACCACTGCACCACCAGGGAGGCCCACATACTTGTTTTTTAAAAGAACCATGTGAAAAAATTTTGTATGAAGCAGATAATCCCCCTATAGCTCATTTTCTTCACAAATGTAAATAGTCATGTTGGGTCTGTCTGCAGCAGGAAACTGAGTATTTCACCATCACCACCTTCCTTTACATGTAGCTTAGCAGCTGCCTCCTGTGCCAGAGAATTCCCTGCAAGTGTGCAGCTAGCTCCAAAGCAAAGTGCTGGGGAGTGTTTGTGTCTAGGCCAGTGTATATCTAAAACCCCCAGATGGCAAAAAGAGATGATGGGGAGCTTGCAATGTTTGAAGGGAATCCACGGGTTTCTTTTAATTGAAGTATAGTGGATTTACAACATTGTGTTAGTTTCAGATGTACAGCAAAATGATTCAGATATATATTTTTTAGATTATTTTCCATTATAGGTTATTACATGGTACTGAATACAGTTCCCAATTTTTTTTTTTAATTTTACCTATTTATTTTTTGTCTGCATTGGGTCTTCGTTGCTGCACGCAAGCTTTCTCTAGCTGCAGCGAGCAGGGGCTACTCTTCGTTACAGTACACGGGCTCTAGGCGCTCGGCCTTCGGTAGTTGCAGCATGTGGGCTCAATAGTTGCAGCGAGTGGGCTCAGTAGTTATGGCGCATTGGCTTAGTTGCTCCCCAGCATGTGGGATCTTCCCGGACAAGGGATCAAACTGGTGGCTCCTGCACTGGCAGGCAGATTCTTTTTTTTTTTTTACATCTTTTTTGAAGCATAATTGCTTTACAATGGTGTGTTAGTTTCTGCTTTATAACAAAGTGAATCAGTTATACATATACATATGTTCCCATATCTCTTCCCTCTTGCATCTCCCTCCCTGCGCCACCAGGGAGTCCTACAGTTCCCAGTGTTACACAGTAAATCCTTGTTGCTTATCTACTTATGTACAGTTGTTTGTATCTGTTAATCCCATACTCCTAATTTATCCCTCCCCTTCTTTACCCTTTGGTAAACATGTTTGTTTTCTATGTCTGTGAGTCTGTTTCTGTTTTGTATGTAGATTCATTTGTATTATTTTTTATATTCCACATATAAGTGATATCCTATAATATTTGTCTTTCTCTGTCTGACTTACTTCACTTAGTATGACAAATGGCAGTATTTCATTCTTTTTTATAGCCAAGTAATATTCCATTGTAAATATATACCACATCTTCTAAAACCAACCATCTGTTGATGGACACTTAGGTTGCTTCCATGTCTTGGCTATTATAAAGAGTGCTGCTATGAACATTGGGGTGCATGTATATTTTCAAATTAGTTATATTTTCAATATTTTCAAATTTGCCTTTTCTGGATATATGCCCAGGAGTGGGATTGCTGGATCATACTGTAACTCTATTTTTAGTTTTTTAAGAAACCTCCATACTGTTTTCCATAGTGGCTGTACCAATCTACATTCCCACCAACAGTGGAGGAGGGTTTGAAGGGAATCCATTCTTAACAGCCTCTTCTGTGCTGGGTAATCTGGGTCTAGTCAGCATACTGAAGAAAGCAGAGTTTTCAAACAAACCTTTATTGACTAGTAAATCAAATTACATTAAATTGAACAAGATCAAACATTTGTTAGGTGCTTATGCTAGGCACAATGCTGAGTTCCCTGTTCTTAAGGACCTCAAAATCTAATAGAAGAGACAGACACGTAAGCAGTGAAAACACATTGGAAAGTGAGACAATGTCTAGGATGGCTGTAAGCACAAGGTTCTGTTGGAACCCTGGAAATGAAAAGAGGAGCGTTTTAACCCAGCCTGGAGATAGGGCCAGCCGGATAGGTTAGCACAAGTTCAACAGGCACTTTATCTTAGGTTTCACACTCTACCTCCAAAGCCCCCAGCAAATCTGATCTTAGCGCTGTCTAGAAAAATATTTTGTTTCAATTTTTATGAATGATTAAAATCTCCTGATAGGTTGTTCCAGGCACCACCATACAATGAACCTTAAGATTACTGACTGTAGGGGGCTTCCCTGGTGACGCAGTGGTTGAGAGTCCGCCTGCCCATGCAGGGGACACGGGTTCGTGCCCCAGTCCGGGAGGATCCCACATGCCGCTGAGCGGCTGGGCCCGTGAGCCATGGCCGCTGAGCCTGCGCGTCCGGAGCCTGTGCTCCGCAACGGGAGAGGCCGCAGCAGTGAGAGGCCCGCGTACCGCAAAAAAAAAAAAAAAGATTACTGACTGTATCCTATCAAATTGTACTTTATCCTAATGATCTCATCTCCCACAACTTCCAACCCTGGAGTAAAGAATCTTTCTTCGTACTGTCTCGTTCTTCCATATCCTTATTTTTCCCCAGAAGGTTTATGCATCTACTTAATCCCTGTTTTTAATAAGCATTCTCAGGTTCTTAGGGGTCGTGGGTGACTTCCATGGAGAATAGGGCCCTAAGAATCTGTGAGTTCATTATATACTTAAAAGAGAAAAGGACTATGAACTGTGATTTTAGAAATCAGTTTATTAGCTACAGCAGGTGATGATATGACATTGATCTATTAACATTTGTAAAATATTGATGTCTCAAATTATTAAAAAGGTCATTACCATATGAAGGGCCTATATAAAATATTAACCCCCTTAACTTGGTTGTTAGGTGGTGTTTTACATACAAAGGGAAATGAAGACTTTTCCAATATTTTGGGAAATGGTCCCTTTGATCTAAATTATTCTTTCTCCCTTTTCATGTACAAGAAGGTGCCCTAGACCTCACCTTATACATTGTACCCAGTATAAGATTGTTTGAGCATCCATGTTTAAAGGTAAGCCATTGAGTATGCAAGGGGTACCCAGGAAAAAAATAAGATGTTTTCAAAGTAAGCAAGCAAACTAAGAACAATGGCCAGAGGAAGGCATGGACCAGCAGTTTGGATTAGGTAAGGAGTAATGTGAGCCTTTGAGATTCATATGAAATATGCTTTGAAGGGAGCTCTTCTTCAAGCTCTCAAGTTGACAGATCTGAGAACCGTTTGATATATCAAACATGAATGCAGTTAAGGGGGTAACCACATAGAGTGCCAAATTTCATGCAGGACTGAGCACATTCAGAGAGTAACAGACATCAGAAGAATTTTTCTTTGAATTAGGATGTTATTCTTTTTTAATTTAAAAAAAACTTGTCTAAACCAGAGCCGGCACCTGCAGCTCCTCACAGGACACAGAATTGGCACCAACATACAAGAAGCAAGGGGGCATCAAATAGCCTCCAGATGACATGTAAGGGAGGAAAAATAATTTCCCTCTGCCCTTCTAGGTTCTTGGCTGAGACACCCCCTGTAGTACAAGATAGAGCAACAAGAGAAAAACAAACAGAGGTTTAACAACATGTGTACCTCCTGTATACACGGGAGATACTCAGAAGAACTGAGTAACTCCCAGAAAAGGCTCAAGTCACCATCTTAAATACCACCTCCAGCTAAAGGCAAAAGAAGGTGTTGGGAGCTAGAAGGTGTTGGGAGGCTACTGGGGAAAGCACAGTAAACGAGGGTAAGGTTATTACACAGATTTAGGTCATGGTCTTCTCCATTGATAAGTTTCTAGAGATTCGGTTATCCTCCCCCTCCTGTTACAGAGAGGGAGATACCCTTACAGAAGTTTTCCCTTATAAATGTAAATATCCCTTACAAAAGAATAACTTCTACTCAGTTTTCAGAGCTTCTCCTGTGTCCGCAGTTTCTCCAAAATACAGCCCAAAGTAATTCTTATTGCCATTGCAGCTCAAGTGATTATTCATTTCCTCACATATCCTAGACATGGAAAACATAGGTCAGTCTGATGAATTCCTTCTCAACACTAATAATGCCTTAGACCAGCTGCTAAAAACCTTTTACGCCCATTTTCCTTAAAACTCAGAGAGCTTTCTGTTGTGCGTCTACCATGCTATCCATTTTGCAAAGAGGCCAGATTTGTATAGTTGAAACATTTCAACTATACAAAAAGATAATGAATAAAACATTTCAACTCTACAAAAACTGAAATATCTCAGTTAGATGGATATTTCAAGACAACCTATGTTAATTTTCTGGTGGTCTTAATTTGCCACTTCACTTTACATATTACCAAAAAGTCTTCCAGGACTTGTGTTGATGATTTCTCAAATATTAAGAGTTTTATCATAGAATCTTAAAGCAAATATTTTGAATTTTCTGAAAGAATAGTCAAGTAAGTGTAATAATTTCAGACCAGGTAGTTTTGTATAATGCTCATCAAACATGATTCAACTGGGGCTTCCCTGGTGGCGCAGTGGTTGAGAGTCCGCCTGCCGATGCAGGGGACACGGGTTCGTGCCCCGGTCCGGGAAGATCCCACATGCCACGGAGCGGCTGGGCCCGTGAGCCATGGCTGCTGAGCCTGCGCATCCGGAGCCTGTGCTCCGCAACGTGAGAGGCCACAACAGTGAGAGGCCCGCATACCGCAAAAAAAAAAAAAAAAAATTTTAATTGACCATATTTTTATATGTATCTTTGTGAATGACATATAATTTCTGCTTGAAGTAAAATTGCTGGTGAAAGGGAATGCATATTTCAAATTTTGAATGCTATTACCAAATTGCCCTTCCAAGTATACCAAATTATACTCCCACCCAAAAGTACATGGCAGTACTTATTCCACTGTCAAATTATTATTTAATTTGAGTTTATTTCATTATTTGTAAGTTTATTGATTGGGTTAGTTCGCTAGGGCTGCCATCACAAAGTACCACACGTTGGGCAGCTTAAATAACAGAAATTTATTTCCTCACAGTTCTGGAGGCTAGAAGTCCAAGATCAAGGTGTCAGCAGGGCTGGTTTCATTTGAAGCCTCTCTCCTTGGCTTGTAGATGGCCATTTTCTCTCTGTGTCTTCATATGGTCTTCCTCTATGTGTGCCTCCTTCCTAGTCTCCACTTCTTATGAGGACACCAGTCATATCGCACTAGAACCATCCATATGACCTCATTTGACCTTAACTACCTCTTTCAAGGCCCCATCTCCAAATACAGTCACATTCTGAGGTACTGGGGTTAGGACGTCAACACACAAATTTGGGAGAACACAATTCAGCCCCTAGCATTGACCATTTGTACTCTCTTATCTGTGAAATGCCAGTTCATGCCATTTGTCTATTTTACTATTAATCTTTTAAAATTTATTACACACGTTATTTGTATATTAAGGAACGTATTCCTTCTCTATGTTTTTCTTTGCTGTTTTATGTATCAACATACATGAATGCATCTTTTAAATTCTGGTTTATTAGCAATATAAGGCTAAGTGCAGAAGGGATCTTACTTTTCTGACATCCTTAAATCACCACCTAGAAGCATGACACCTCAGTTTCCCTTGGCATCTTAAGACTACGTTTTGCTACAACTTATTTTCAACGTAATGCTGATAGCATGGGACCACCCTAGCTGTTAAAGGCCAGCACTCATATTTAGCGCTAAATTCCCCTCCTTTATTGCCCCATTATTAACCCTCTAGTGCTGGTACAAGCAGTCATGTCATTCTAAAAGAAATTTTTTATAAAGCAGCTGTTTTTGGAACCAGCTGTCTTTGTAGACAGGTAAATAATCATCTATATGGTTTAGTTTGAAGGGCACAAAAATCACTTCCTCTGTGCCTTAAGTCCTCCCAATAAAATCTTCCTTGTCTCCAGAAAGGCCTGGGATAAAGCAAATGGTTATCAGAGAGGGAAGGGGGCCATTCCCAGTTACTCAGTGCTGCAGCAAGGTCGGCGCCGAAGGAAATGAGGCCTGGAGGGTCAGATGATGAAACTTAGGACTGAGAACTGTGGAGAATATAAATAGCCACGTTGTCATCAACACACATCATTTACCATGTACTTATGGGCTGACGTTTTTCACTGATGAGACATATGGTCCCTAGGCCTGTGGGAATCATCATGTGATGAAGTGAAGAAATTGGGTAGAGAATGTTCCTTCTGAGGACAGAGAGCAAACAGGAGACACACCCACTCCTAGTTCTCCATGGAGACTGGGACTTTATCACCCTCTGGTCCAGCTTTCTGATCTGTATAACAGTATCTACGGTTCTTTACCGCATTCTAGGAGCCTAGAATCACAAACTGTCAGAGAAGGGAGAGATCACCCCTCTCAAAGATAAACAAGTAAGCAGAGGCCCACCTGACTTCTCTACATGGAGAAGGAAAGTGAGGAAGACAGAAGCAGAACAAGGTGGGAAAAGGGACATGTTAACTCCTTGAAACACTATTGGCAATTCATCGGGAATTCACAATTACAGCTGGTGATACACTCACTTTCCCTTTTGAAATGAAACACAGGTTGTATAAATGAGGCACGTTTCAGTTCTAAGGTCTTTCACGTTTATGTAACTCAAATATATACTCAACAAAGCAGGCAACAGTAGGACACACGCTTTCCTTGATTTGAGGATTAATGGCAAAATGGCAAAATATTTGTTCTTTTTGAAAAATGACTCCATAATAACTTTTAAAGTAAGTTTTGATCTTTTAGTGCATAGCTTAATCCTGAATGCATACTTATGCAGGGTTATTTAACCATTAAAGCTCATAGTCTAATCTTTGCAAGAAGCATAAAAAGGTGTGAGTATGTGTGCATGCATATATGTGTGTGCATGCCCACATGCCCTGGAACCCCAGACACTGGAGTGTGACTCCAGAGTGACAGTAAACAGAAGGCGAGCACGTGAAAGAAGACTGGGAACATAGAATTAACAGTGGTTCTCCTTTAGTATAAGGGTGTTTTAGTTCTTTGTGCTTATGTGCTTTTTTCTAAGAAGTCTATAGTAATGATGGCTAAGAAGTCTATAGTAGTGGTGGCTAAAAAGTCTACTGTAATGATGGCTAAGAAGTCTACAATAATAGAATGGCTATCATTTATTGTGTGCCTGTCACTGTCCTAAGTCTTTTCTAGGTAATAGCTCACGTAATCCTCTCAACAGCCTATTACCCTTGCTTTATAGTTGAGAAGACTGAAGCAAATGGAGGTTAAGTAACTCTCCCCAGATCCAGATCTGGAAAGCAGAGGAGCTGGGATTCAAACTCAACAGTTCCAGTGTTCAAGAGCTTAACTGCTACAATAAACATGAATTTACTTTTCTTCATAAATGTGTATGGATGTATATATGTGTATACATATACGTTTTTTTAAGGCTAGGCACATACACGCTGAGGCTTGGTACATTTAAATAAATGCATAGCACCTGTAGCTGAATTCCATTCTCTTGTTTGCTGGAGAATAGTCATCATAACTATTTTCCAAAATACTTTAACTGCTAGGTTTTTCAACTGGAGGAAGAAGAATCTTGTACCAGCAGAAGGCGGCTCTGCAATCCCTCCTACCGTTTGGTTGCCACCTGACTCAGGACAGAAGCGCTCTCAGATTACTACATGGAGCCTAAAAATCAGATTAGTTTCAGAGGAGCATATGCTGTACAGTGATAGAAATGCAGATTTGAAACCCTCAAACTCCATCCTCACACTCCATACAAGGAACACTTCTGAAACCTCTCTCCTCAGCAGTCTTCTAGCCTCTTCTCAAACATTTCTAGAATGAAGAGCTCACCCCTCCGAGAGCTCGCCCCTCCATGTTCTCTCATGGAGCCTCCCACATTGTAAGTGAAGTCTCCCCACATGAACCTGAACTCTCACGGTACAAGCTCTGCACTCAGGAACTGCACAGAAAAGTACATAGTCTAAAGCTGATGAGCTTACCATTTTGCCCAGCTCCCTCCTTCTGAATTCTACCTTTCTCTTTGGGTTCCCACTCCAGTTACCCTGGGAGATAACACAGGTGAAGCTAATATCTGAAAGTAATAAGTTCCAATGGAAAACATTTCCCTCTACGGTGCTCTGGTGCTGTAATAGTCTGGGGTCATCGCATCCTCTTGAATGTTGTGTTTAACTAGAGGGGCTGAAAGCTAGTGCTGAGTAACATGCCAAGAATGTTGCAAAGGTGCAGGAATGGACAAATACTGCCATAAAATGAATCAGGCCTTAGGTATGTAATATACCAGGGTTCCAGTTCTTCAACCCTCTGACCCCAAACCATCAGACCCAGACCCTGGCCTCCACTTCCTCTATCTTTAAGACCATTGAGGCATCTGAACCTTCAGAACATGGCTGGACCTAACCTTGGCTGCAGCTTCTCAGCGTGTTCCAGCTTCAACCTTGGATTTGCCACAAACCGTGGGTTCTGGCTCTGCTCACATTTGGCATCTCCCAATGTACTGACTCTGGTCATATTCACTGACCTGGATTTTGCCTTCTGGACAAGGTCTTCACTTCTTGCCACACTTGCCTATTTATGTCATCATTATTTCAATCTCAGGACTGATGAGGCTCATGACCCTGAAGGCTTAACCAGGCAGACGGAATGAAGCCAAACCACTTTTCTCACCTTATTTGCCACCACTCCTGGGTGCGGCTCCCCTATCCAGCCTTACGGCTTCACCTGGTCCTCCCCACTTTGTCAACACCATCCCCCTGCCCCACAGGCCCTTTCCCTCTACTCCCCAGTTCAAATCCTCGCACAGGGTTAAAAATTCAGGCTCTGGAATCAGACTGCCTGGGTTTGGGTCCAGTTTCTCTACTTATTAACTAGGTGGCCTTGGGCAACTGTGACTTAACTCTCAATACTTTGGGTTTTTCCATGTGTAAAATGAGGACTGTAGCAGCACCAGCTATGGGGGCACCACTAGCTGCTGATCCAACATCCAGGTCCTTCCTCCTCCTTCAGGTCTGTCCTTAGGCTGCTCTGTGCTCAGACTGACAGACAGAAACCAAAGAAAGCCTCCATTTCTCGGCCAATCCTGCCACTGGGGTGCCTGTATGACACAGTTCTAACCAATGAGATGAAGGGGAAGTCTGAAGTCGGCTGGGGATCCCTAGGGAAGTTTTTCTTTCCATTTATTAGCGTTCATTGTTTTCATTATCTTTCTGCTGGGATGCCAATTAACAGCCTGCAGTGGATTGGCCCTTTTGTACCATGGGGATAATGACACCAAGAGCCTGGAGCAAGAAGCTAGAAGGAGCTGGAAACCTGATGATTTCTCAAGCACCCATATCAGTCCAGACTGCCTATTCCTGGACTTCTTATATGTGAGGAAAAATAAGTCTCCACTTGATTATGCCACTATGGCCAGTTTTCTGTTGCCTAACAACTTTGTAAAAAGAACTAATGACACATAGCCTTCTGTCTTTCTTATCAAATGACACAATATTTTAACAAGCTACCCTCACTTCAGGAACTGGACTATGGATGCCCTAAGGCTGGGAAAGAAAATGCACTGTCCACAGTGACCTTCATGTCTTGCCTATTCTTCACGTGCCTAGGCTGGCCCGCATGATCCCCTCCATCCTGGGATTGACGCAGGAATTGGCAGACCAGGAAATCCTTCCCTCCTTAGATCCTTCACAGCACTATTTTGACACCTTCCTCTCTTGGTGTTAAAACCATATTCTGCCTTTACTCCAGCTATTTGTTTATTTTTTTGTCGCCCTTCCAGATTATGAAATCCTAAGGGCCAAAAGTGTGTCTTACTCAGTTTGTATCCTCTGCAGCCACTATCCCAATACCTGGCACATAAAAGTTCCTCAGTAAGTATCTACTAGGTTTCATTAAGCTAAATTGCTTTGAAACTGACCAGTAAAAAGAAATAATTAGTCAGACACCTGGTTTCCTGTCACTTGTTGGTTGGGTGCAATTTGCTTTCTTTATAGCTCTGCTCACCTAAATAAGATTTGTTTCCCTCTACTATCCAGAAATGGCTTTTTTTTTTTTTAAAGTATGTCAAAAATTCCAGGGAATCCCAAGAAGGGAAGACACCATGTTTGTAGTATCTTGATCACTGTCCTTACAATGTGTTTTTTGTTCATTCAACTAACAGTTATTGAGCATACAGGTGCTGACATTGTTCCTATGCACTGGACACACAAGCAAGCAAAAAAGATAAAAGCAGAAGAAAACCCATTCCTACCCTTATAGAGCTTATAGTCGGATGGCAGAACAAATGTCAAGTGCTCAGTAGCAGAGAGTAGAAAACAGGGAAAGGAGCTGGTCCGTAGGGTTGGCGAAGGCTTCCCTGAGAAGGTAGCAACTGAGCTGCAGTCCGAATGAGGCACAGGAGTGGGGCAGAGACAGCTGGAGGAAGACAGAAGAGCACTGCAAAGACCGTCGATGGGAGGGAGCATGGCTGACGGAAGGAACTGAGTCTGGATAGCCGGAGCGGAGGGTAAGTGATGAAACAGGAGACGTGCACGGGGTCCAGGCCATGCCAGGCTGTGTAGACCTGTGGGAGTTTGTGTGTAACATGATCGGATTTGGACTTTCAGAGATCACTTTAGTGCACAGTGATTGGAAGGCAGCAAGAGGGGCAGTGTGCAGCCTAGACAGTGCAGAAAAGCTTCTCCAAAGGCCAATCTCTGCCTTTTCAACCATCAGCCCTCTTCTTGCAGGAGCCCAAGGGCTCAACAAGGACCTGGGACAGGCCACTGATCCACTTGGCCAGAAAAGTTTGGAAGTGGAAGATGGGTCGAACTCAACTGAAAATGTTGTAAGGTTGTTGCCAGACTCACAGCTACCCTCCTAGCTTTCAAGGGAGACTTAAAACTCATGCCTGGCCGTCTTGGTGACCATAATTACTTATTATGTGTGGTTTGTTGTCTTGAGAAAAGGGAGAGTTGTTTTTCCTAAAGTAATGCAGTTCAGGGTCACAATAAAAAGTAAAGAAGTAACTGATAAAAGGAGTCAAGAGTCTTAGCAAGATTCTGTGGTTGTGTCAGGGCAAGATATTTAAATTAAGGAATTTGTGAGTTGGCGTGACAGCCTGGGGGAAAACAGATATATAACTGACTTTCTGGCAGGTTCTCAGCAGGCTCCTATCTTTCTGGGTTTCCACTGGCAGAGCCCAGACAGAGCCCCTCAGGCCCGAGGCCAGGTAATCATGTGTTTTGATAAAAGTCAACAGAGTATTCCTTGGAGCTGAAGAGTTCAGTCAAGATCTTACTTGCATTTACTCCAAGAAAAGCCTGGAGTTTTCTTTTTTTCATCTTAGTCCAAGGGCGAGGTTTTCCAGAAAGTCTGAGAAGAAATTTATGCCTAGCAGTTAGAGGCCTATAGGGAAAG
>NW_006772588.1:217031-229498 GCF_000442215.2 Lipotes vexillifer | reverse complement strand
GGAAAGAAAACAATACGTTCCTTTCATTCTGAAGAAAAGTCCAGCAAACAGCCTTGCAATCAATTTCTCTGGCATTCCTAAGCCCTTGGAGGATGCACACTGGCCACTTTGTACCTACACACAAAATATCATTTAGCCCAATACTGATACCACAAGAGCTGGGTCGATATACAATGGTAAACGTTGCTTAGCAAAAAAACTGGCTGTATTCCTTCATTCACTTATATGTTTCTAAATAACTGAGCATCAATTAAGTAGCCACACACTGCTACATATTGGGGTTTGCAGTGGTATGTCCAGCATCTCTGATTTCACTAGGGTGCCACCAGGGCAAATGTCTCATGAGTTCTGAGATCTGAGTCCCCACGAGTGAAGGCCTTGTTGTGAGCAATCAGGTTAGAATTCCCATCCTGCAAACTCCTGCAAAACATGTGTTGTGGGTCACAACAATGTGAATATACTTAACAATACTGAACTGTACATTTAAACGTGGTTAAAATGGTAAATTTTATATTATATCCAGACAAAACTATAACTCAAAAAGATACATGCGCCCCTATATTCACAGCAGCATTATTTACAATAGCCAAGACATGAGAACAACCTAAATATCCATTGACAGATGAATGGATAAAGAAGTGGTACATATATACAATGGAATATTACTCAGCCACAAAA
Source organism: Lipotes vexillifer (assembly GCF_000442215.2). Lineage (NCBI taxonomy): Eukaryota > Metazoa > Chordata > Mammalia > Artiodactyla > Lipotidae > Lipotes > Lipotes vexillifer. Next base: position 228,820 of record NW_006772588.1, on the reverse strand, counting down.
AAAGAACAAAATAATGCCATTTGAAGCAACATGGATGGACCTAGAGATTATCATACTAAGTGAAGGAAGTCAGCCAGAGAAGGACAAATACCCTATGATATCACTTAAATGTGGAATCTAAAATATGACACAAATGAACTTATCTATGAAACAGAAACACACTCAGACATAGAGAACAGACTTGTGGTTGCCAAAGGCAGGGGGGTTGGAGTGGGAGTTTAGGGTTAGCAGATGTAAGATTTTATATACAGAATGGATAAACAACAAGGTCCTACTGTATAGCACATAGGGAACTATATTCAATATTCTGTGATAAACCATAATGGAAAAAATATAAAAAGGATATATATATATATATATATATATATGTATACATATATACACACACACATATATCTGAATATATGTGTGTGGATATATATATACATATATATATCTGAATATATGTGTGTGTATATATATATATATGTGAATCACTTTGCTGTACAGCAGAAAATTAACACAACATTGTAAATCAACTATATTTCAATAAATTTTAAAAATAAACTTAAATATATACAAAAAATAAATAAATAAAATAACTGTCCAGTTACCCATCACCCCATCTTATTTTAATCCATGGGACAGCTCATACTATATTTGGATTTTTCTAGGTATTTATTTATGTGCTTGTTTATTATCTGTCTCCCCACTAAAATCAGGGATCATGGCTGTCTTATTTACTTCTGCAGCCTCAGTATCTAGGAGAGTGGCTGGCACATAGCAAACACTCAATAACAATTTGTTCATTAATATTACTAAATTGCATCATTATACAAGGCAACACAGCAAATACATTAAAAGCACGTATTCTGAGTCCAAACCAATGTTTGGGTTCCATCCCTTCCACATTGCTACTGGCAAAATGACAATTTAACCTCTTTGTCTGTTTCTACACCCTGAAAATGGGAATAGTAACTACTTCACAAGATTGACATGAGAATTAGATAATGTCTTACCTTTACATGTGTATGTTAGCTATTAATATTACAGAAAATTAAAAAGCACAAATGACATATAGCCTAACTATAGCTCCTCCAAATTTACTTCTATTGTTTGCCTAAAGGCTTGCACTCACATATTGTTGTAATTCATATGCACATAAGAAAACTAATTTTTATTGAGAACTTACTATGTACCAGTTACCATTTTAAGCACTTTATATCTGACTTATTTAACCTCTATTGATCATATGAGAAAGCTACTATTACTATCCCATTTTACAGGTGAGAAAAATTGAAGCCTAGAGGGGTTGAGTAATTTGCCCAAAGTTATACAACTAGAAAGTTGGCTCAAACTTGAAAGTTGTGGTCTGTAGACTCTGTTCTTAACCATTATTAGCATGGGCCTCTCCATATTTTGATTAACTTTTTCAAAAACTTAACATTATAAACAGCAAGGTCCTACTCTATAGCACAGGGAATTATGTGTGTGTGTGTGTGTGTGTGTGTGTGTGTGTGTGTGTGTGTATAACTGAATCACTTTGCTGTACAGAAGAAATTAACACATAAATCAACTATAGTTTAATAAAATAAAATTTAAAAATAAAAACCATTAGTTCATGCCACTAGTTTCATATATCAAAAAAGTCAACATGATTGTCTTCTTTTAAAAATAGATTATCCAATTGTGATGACGGCAAGCAGTTTTTTAAACTGTTGGTGGATATAAATTATTTTAGTTGATCTTAAAAAAAATACTGTAAGCTCACTATTAGCTTCACTTTATATAGGGACTCCAAGGCAGAAGTTTCAATGATTCTCCTAACATCACACAGCAAGTTTAAGAGCCAAGTCTTCAACGTCCAGTTCTAGTACTTTTGGTCCTTTTGTAAGAGCTGCTAACTGTATACATTAATGGAATATTACATGTTTAATATGGCATACCCTGTTCAGTTTTGAATTAACAACTGGTGGTCGGAATTTGATATCTGGAGCATAAGTATTTCTTACCCCGACTCTAAAAATCCTTTCAACCTAAATCAAGATCATGCAATAGCATTCTACAAAAAAGTTTTCTCCTTTTGGTTTCTGGATGGACTTTAAAAGTTTGGTCAATTTGAAACCATAATGGCCTTCATAGTGACATGGTGGGAGAAGACCTACAAGGGTAATGGATCAACAAGAAACCCAGAATTATAGTTCGGCCTATAATTCTGCAAAGAATAAAGAAAGCGAAAAATCCAGGCCAGTCACTCAATATAAAGCTCAGTCAATGCCATGAAAATGAAAGAGGAGCAGGAGCAAATGTCTGGATCTTTCTGAGGCCTTTTTAAATTAAAGGAACAATCATTCATTCAGACTTTGCATTTATAAACCTAGCCCGGAGTTGGGTCCCCCAGAAGCCTGTTTTATGGGGTTAAAACTCACTGCCTAGAGGGAAAAGTACCAAGTGCGGCAAGTAAAAATGCCTGTTGAGAGTGTAACTGGGACAGGCACCTGCTAGGCAGGCCCCAGTGATCCCTTCCTCCTGGATCTCATGGCCTTGTGTAATTACCTTCCCTTGAGTGCTGGTGGGACAGGGATAAAATATGGCAAAAGTGATGGGATGTTACTTCCAATGTTAGGTTACAAAAAGACTCTGGTTTCCATCTTTCTTCCCTCTCTCACTGGCTCGCTAGCTCTGAGGGAAGCCAGCTGACATGCTGCGAGCTTTCCTATGGAAAAGTCTGTGTAGCAAAAAACTGGGGGAGACCCTCAGTGCAATGTCCAGCAAAGAAATGAATCCTGCCAACAACTGCATGAGCCAGCTTGGGACCAGATCCTCCCCCCGTTGAACTTTCAGATGAGGCTGCAGCCCCAGCTGTCACTTTGATTGCAACCTTGAGAGAGACCTTGAGGGAGAGGTATTCACATAAGCTGTTCCCAGATTCCTAACTCCAGAAACAGAAAAAATAAATGTTTGTTACGCTAAGTGACCAAGTTTTGGGGTCATTTGTTATATAGCAATATATTTCTAATACAGAAACTTTGCCAAAAGCAAAGCCCCCATTATCTGAGGCTCACTCATTTATTCATTCTCTTAGTACCTATTTATTGAGCATTACTAAGATAAAGTCATATTAGGGACAAGAAGAGTTCCTTGTCTTCAAGGAGCTACGTTCTAGACAAGTCTACAAATATCTAAGAAAGGCAGCAATATTGAAGGTCCAGTCCAAGAAGCCATTCCAAAAGAAGTGAATTCCCAAAGAGGTTCTTGGCCAGACCTTGCTGGATAGACAGTACTCAACTGGCAGGCAGAGATGGCGATAGGAAAAGCCAGAGAGTGAAGTGGATGGTGGCAGGTAGGAAGCAGGTCTAGACCTCTGAGAGTCTACAAGCTAGTGGAAAAAGCATGAGGAAAAGCCACAGGGGAGAAAGAACAAGGTTCATTCAGAGTTTCCTTTCTGGCCAGTCACCACCAGCATCAGGGACTCTGGAGAAAGAGCCCATCCTCTGCCTGGTCCTAATACTGTATACACAATTTGTTGATCTTGTCAAAGATGGGGGCAGGGAGTGGAATTTCTTCCCTTCAGTTTGTACCACCTCTGAAGTCATTGCTATACTGTTCCATTGTTCCTAAGCTTGAGTGAACCATTCATCACTGCAAAAGACTAGGGGAAAACAAAATGCACAAAAGGCATTTTCACATACAGCAGCCTGAGGATTTATGTCTCATCACTTGGAGGCTAGAAATTTTAGCTAAAATGATGCATATGTCTCATGAAATGTGGAAGAGAGAAATTTCAGAGTCACAAATTCAGACCACTAATAAAGATGATTTAATGATGATTGTTGTAGGAGTTTGAATTCCTATTGTATGACAATTGCACATCTGTATTATCATCATTAGACCTTTCTTTGGCTCTTTTTGGAGTCTTTGGGAAAGTCTTATAAGGTTTACTCTAAAAATATTATTTCACAAATGAAGTATTTGAGTAGAAGACATAGGATAGCCTCAAACTTCGGCTAATGTTGTTTTCATCACTGGTATTAATTGAATTTCTTGAGTTATTCAGGTCAAACATTTCTATCATGGAAGTTGTTACAAGCGGAACTGTGTAACCCCAAAATTCATATGTTGAAGTCCTAACCTCCAGTACCACAGAACGTGGCTGTGTTGGAAGACAGGGCCTTTAAAGGGATAGTTAAAGTAAAATGAGGTGATGTGGGTGACGGGTACTAATTATGACTGGTGTCCTTATAAGAAGAGGAGATTATGACACATGCACACAGGGGAAAGACCATGTGAAGACACAGGAAGAAAACTGCCATCTGTTAGCCAAAGACAATGACCCTCAGAAGAAACCAACCCTGCCAATACCCTGATCTCAGACTTCTAGCTTCCAGAACTGTGGGAAAATAAATTTCTATTGTTTAAGGCACCCAGCCTGTGTGGTACGTTGTTATGGAAGCCCTAGCAAACTAATAACTAGAAGTCTTTATAGTTTCATGAAAGGAATAAAGAGAATTCTCCCAAAACTTTTTAATCATCCTTTCACAGTAAATATATTTAACTCATCTATAAACTATTCGGTATTTGGTATAAGTTATTCATTTAAAAAAAAAAACTTTCTGTTAAGAAAAGATGTTCATTGGAGATAAATTAGAAAATATACATAAAGCAAAATGAAGAAAATAAAAATCATTCGTCCTTTATCAACCAATATTATGATTTATCGCCAATGATTTATCCTTGCAGATATATATAGTAATGGTTCAAAATATTCTGATGGAGCATGGACTTTTCCCACAGGACTTTGGTCAAGTTTGGGCAAGCTGGAACCTTCATGAGCTTCCATTTTCTCATCTATAAAATGGGGATAATAAGAACTGCCTTCCTGGGTTTTTGTCAGTTGTACAATATATAATAAAGTACAGTATATAAGCACTTAACAAAGTGCCTGGCACATAGTAAACAAACAATAAATGGTCTGTATATTTTATATAGCCTGTATTTTACTATAACAAGTTATTCTGCACATGCTATTTTCACAGTCTGCTTTTTTTTTTTTTCATGCTTGGTATAGTTTCATTACTAGCTGTTTATGAAGTTCTGTTTCTGGGTATTTAAGCACCCCACATATAAGAATATTGTTTTCGGGCTTCCCTGGTGGCGCAGTGGTTGAGAGTCCGCCTGCTGATGCAGGGGACGTGGGTTTCTGCCCCGGTCCGGGAAGATCCCTCATGCCTCGGAGCGGCTGGGCCTGTGAGCCATGGCCGCTGGGCCTGCACGTCCGGAGCCTGGGCTCCGCAACGGGAGAGGCCGCAACAGTGAGAGGCCCGCGTACCGCAAAAAAAAAAAAAAAAAAAAAGAATATTGTTTTCTGGTTTCATGGTGTTTTCATTTCAATAGCCTTTCTTCAGGCCTCTTGGTGTAGAATTTCATGCTGCTTTAAGACTCTTGGTCTTTTAGCAGCCTCCTTGCGTTTAGGAAGACTTCCAAAAGTACAGTTGGGGATTGAGAACTCGTTCAAATTTGAGACGGTGCCAGTGGCAAAGAGAAAACAGAACTGTTACTGCTGACTCTGCACTGCAGCTGCCAGATGCCTTGGTTAACTTGCAGAAAGGGAAACAAAATGGAATGGCGAAACGAAATGCTTTGGAGACGACATGGTGGTGGCAGAATAGGGGTTTCCTCTGCTGATGCTCTTAGCAGTGGTTCTAAGGGTCAGGATGCCCAGGCCCACATGTCTTGAGTCAGAGCCAGGCTACCCCATGATGCGGTCAGCCTATAGCCTACAGGAGGGGACTCCAGCTGGACTGCCAAGGGTACTGGAAGTCACTGCCTCAATGCCCCTGTACCACCACTACCCCCAAAAGTGACCTCCTCCACCTGAAGCTTTGCTCACTGAGGTTCTTAAAGTGCAAAAACTCAGGACAGTATTTAAACCCAAAGTTCTTAGAATGAATGAGTTTCAAGCCCCTTCCTAAAGCAGGGGAAAGGTAAACAGCTTGAGAGAATACACAGCATGTGTGGGTAAGAAAGATACCAATTCCAAAGCGGAGGCTGGAGGCTGAAGTTAAGTCCTGTTTATCTCCAACTGTGCAAGGGTCATCGGAAGCTGTGCAGGGGGATGGGATGGCGCCATAGGTTCTCAAGGTCTCTTACAAATACTCTACAGCTATCACGAAGAAAAGACTACATCCTAACCTGGCATCAGGATATTTCCTAAGGACATGCAGTCCAAGGCTGCTTCCACATAGAAAAGAACTGCTTTTATCCATAAAGTGGCACTTTATGGAAGAGCCTTGGGCTCTATGGAAAACAGGGAGAGAGGGCGGTGAGCTCCCACCTGTTAGCAGCAGTTTGTTGTTCCAGTAGTTCCATTATCACCTCAGGTCAACTCAACAAATATTTGCCAGGCGTCCAGCGTGAGCAGGACATTGCATTAAAGAGGATGTACCGAATGAAGGCTGCTCCAGGGAGCTGGAGCTTGTTCGTGCAGCAGCTTTGGCGCTGGAGGCTGTGAGGAACCCACCCCGCCATACTCCAAGGTCAGCTGCTGGGCTCCCTGCCCTGGAAGGGAAGGGTCACTATAATACCACCCACTGGGGCTTCCCTGACAACCAGCTTTTCTAAAGACAAAGTGAGAATCTCTCTAATCAAGAAAAACAATTTAACACGAATCTTGGAATCACCCTGAGAAACACATGTGACTGTTTATTTCATAAGAGAGCGATTTTGTGGAAGTCCATATTCAGGACTGTGTGTCAATGGCAGTATATTGCTGCAGCTGGCTATATATATTTTAATGTCTTTTTTTCTGCTGGTTTTTCTACCAGAGTTTGGAAGCACAGAAGGTCACCAACATAAACTTTATGCTATAAAGATGCCTCAGTAGAACCCCTAAAATGACACAATTCCCAATTACAACTAAGCAATTCCACCCATTTTTTTGGGATGCCTGAAGACACGGGGTCTTCATTTCTTCATGTGAAAAATGAGCACTGTGCTGGCCAGATGAATCCCAATGCCTCCCAATCCTACAGTCACCTTCCAAAGGAAACTGCCACTTGGAGCCCTGTGGAGAATTGCTCCAGGCCATCAGTCCCAGCTCTGGCTGCACATTAGAATCACTGGAGAGCTTTTAAAACATGCCACTATCCAGGCTCACCCCACAGATTCTAATTTCAGGGTTCCAATTAATCCTGGATGGGGTCTAATTTCTAAGTCATCACAGAAGATTCTGTTTTGCAGCCTGGGTTGAGAACCACTGCTTCAGACCATTCCATAAGCTGGAGAAAACAAGCACGACTCCACCCCCCCTCCCCCATATGCAATTAATGGGACCAATGTCGAAATCTTAACCCAAGGACAGCCAAGACCTAAGTTGGCCTGGGTCCTCTGAGGTGGCCTGTGTTGGGATCCCCAAGGCAATCCCCATATTCAGAGATTTGCTACAGGGTCTCATCACATAGTTGGACTCATGGTTAAGAGTTATTACAGTGATGGAGTAAGGATACACAGATCCTAATGGAAAAAGACAGGCAGAATCTAGAGAAATCCACGCACAGGCTTCCTATGCTCTCTTTCTATGAAGGGACACACTTGAACACATTACTTTCTCCAGCAATGAAGAATGTAGTAATATGTGTGCAATGTTTCTTCCAGGAAAGCCCAGTAGAGACAGAGCATTCAACATGTTTATTGGGGGCTGGTCACATCTGCACTCTCTGCCTAGAATGCATCAAAATTCCAGACTCCCAGAAGGAAAGCAGGTGCTCAGCATAAATATCCTTGTTTGCACAAACAGTCTAGGCACAGAGAACCACCCTTATCAGTTTTGAGAATGGTGGAAACACCCACATACCAGCCAAAGGCCAATCTTGCAAGCAGGCCTTTCCAAAGAGAGCAGTCTCAGGCCTGCTATGTTAACACTTTTCTGCAGACGGCCCAAAACAAAGATGCTGATTATCAGTTAGATGGGTAAATTCTGTCTCAGGAATTTGACTTGGGAAATAAGAACAGCCTCAGGAAGTTGTTTTGAGAGGAGAAGCGACCACACACAAAGAGAAGCAAAGATAAGAACATGACCGAGTCACATGATGGCAGTGCTCCAGTGAAGGGCACAAACTCCAGTGCTGAGGATTCAGCAAGGTAGCTCAGCTATTAGATCTCTGCCGGCTCTTCTGCCTCCCAAATCCTGTTGTTCTTCTTTCCCTGAAACCTGTCACCCCAGCCGTTCCTGGTTTTCCATGAATATTCTGTGGAGCCACTTTATAAGTCTGTCCTTCCTATATGTAGCTTATCCTTGCTCTAAACCTCCATCGCTCAGCCAGGGTACGTCTTAATATCTTTTAACTAAAAGAGCTCACAAGCTCACTCATCACACGATACTGACCCAGGACTACCTCGGAGGTAGGCAGAGAAAGAGAAACCAATCACAACCTCAAAAAAAGGAAAAAAGGCGTGTGAGTCGTCATCCAGACTAGGCTTCACAAAGCCACAGTTATTCTTAGCCACACACTGCCCTCCACATCAAGTGGACTTTCGGCTGAATTGGGTGATACCTTTGCAGAAATGATTACAAAGTTTTGGTGATGGAGACCATGAAGATGTGGTCTTTGTGGTCCCGGAATACAAAACAACTCATGGAGAATTGTGGAAAAGTTCCCAGCTCTATGAAACTCATCCAGTTATAACTTGGTCTCACTCATTTAATGTTCAGCTGGACGTATCTATGGACTTCAAAATCATTTTAAACAGTGAAAGAACCACATAAATATTCAGTTCAGATGCTGTGAAATTCAAACTTTTAGGTTGAAGGATTAAGACCTTCCTCTATCAAAAGAGCACGAGTTTATTCCTCTCCATTCTACAACCCATCTTTCCAGTGCCAACACTATCACCGTTACGTGTTCTTCCTATCACAATTGTTGTTGATTCAAATAAATCAGCGAATGTTAGAACTGGAAGAGACATTACCAATCACCTGAAATTCAAGCCTCTGGTTTCAGAGATGAGAAGCTATAAGCCCAGCAAGATTTATAGGCTTATCCAAGGTCTCACAGCTGGCTTGAACCAGAGGAGAACTAGAACTCTTAATCGCCTGACTCCCAGGCTAATTTATTGCCACTCTGGGCTCTTCGTGTTGGTCTTTTCCTGTGCAACAGAATTCAGGCTCCAAAACTGTGGATAACTTCTGACTATTTTTGCAGCTGTTATCTTTCCAAAGTCTATTATCATTCCCAGAAAATATTAACATTCACAAGGCTGTGGATTTGTGATTGTGCAATAAGTAAATAATACATCGTTCTCAAATGTGCTAATCTTTGCACACCAAGATCACGTGTTTGTAAATACCAGGAAGCTACACTCAAAATATGTACTTTTGAGTCTCTAAGAACAAGTCAGCACGATGTGTTTTTTGCTAGTTACACTTAAAAGAGAATTTAACCTTCACTCACTCATTTACTTTTAAAACTACGTCACATAACAGTATTCAATTCAAAAAGGTAAATGTTACCTGTATAACAACTTTACTCAGACGTTAGGCATCAGTTAATCTATCAGTGATCAATGAAAAATAACTTAGTTAACCACTGTTAGAATCCCAGCTGTTCCAGGATTGGGTGTGGTGAAGGGAGACAAAGCAATACAAAGTAAGATAGAGCATTTAATGTGCAGAAGACAAAATGCAGAAATATATTTAAAATGTGCAGAAAAACATTAAAAACAATAAGCACTAGATCATACAGTATATCTTACAATAATACCCCAAGAACTCAAGGACAAGAGACAATAGCAGAGACAGGATGGGTCCAATTAATAGTTTTCTGACTGGGCATTTGTGATTGGATGTGGTTAAAATAGAGCATTTTTGCTCCGAGGCATAGCAGAAAAGCAGGACAACTTTGATGTCAATCTGATTTTTATTTCTAATTTTTTCATCCACATAATGAGTATTTATTGAGCACATTTTTATGTGCCTAACACTTTGCTGGCCATTGCAAAGGATCCAGCTATGGGAGCATTGCTTAAATTCTCAAGGCCTCAGATTCCTTACCACTGCAATATGAAAAGTGTATCAGATAATATTAGGTCCCTTCTAGTTCTTACTTTCTATGAGTCTAACCTCTCCAAGATGAAGAAGGAATTCCTGATAAGCTCTTACAATCTGTTTGAAACAACAAAATTTGTGTGCATGGAAACAGGAATACACAGTACCTGATTTTCAGCGGTTCTAAAGATTTTTGCCCTCCTAACACACAGGAGATTTATAACACATTTCTTTCAGTGGCTCAGTCAGTACACTTGGAGAACATGCCCCATAGAGAGGAGAATCAAAATGGCAGTGGAAAACTAAATAGGTTTGAAAAGTCCTCCCAGGTGATCCAGACATGAGCCCCTCTTCTCAGAGGGGCTCTGCCACCTCTTTGCTCAAGAAAGAATCATTGGATTAAATTTTCAAATGAATGGAATAGTTCTGATGAAATGTGCTGAAATGGTAAAGAATAAAAACTTTCTTCTTTCATTCAAGATAAATTCAAATACCTACTGTGTTCCAGTCATTGTGCTAGGTATTACAAATTAAAAATAAAGAAGCAAACCAGAGATCCAGCCCTTCAGGGACTTAGAGCATGGTAGCCTAGGTCAACTACAGGACACTACAGGCTACAAATATCAGAAAACCTCAGGCTTAAACACTAAGGACTGTGACTGGATGATGTAGCTGGAATCCTAAAAGTAGGGCAGGCATCACAGTTGGCTTCATCTAGTGATTCCAATTAGTTGGTTTCAAGGGACCTTGGCTTCAAGTCCCAGCTCCTCACTTACTAGGAACATGACTCCGGCGAGTTGTTCAGTTTCTCTAAATCTCAAGTTCAACATCTGTAGAACAGGAATAATAACTGTTCCTGCCTCAAAGCGTTGTTATGAGGCTTAAATGGGACAATGGTAATGAAGCACTTAGCCTGATGCCTAGAAAAAAGCAAAGGCTCAAAACAGTTATTATCTCTATCATCACAATTAAAGTGGCTGACTATGTGCAAAAGTGAGACTTAAAAAAAAAAAATACAGAATTTTACAACCCACAGCTAAGCTTGTGAAAAAAGAAAAAGTTGGTTGAAAAGTGATTTGGGAGCTTCCCTGGTGGTGCATTGGTTGAGAGTCCGCCTGCCAATGCAGGGGAAGCGGGTTCGTGCCCCGGTCCGGGAAGATACCACATGCCGCAGAGCGGCTGGGGCCGTGAGCCATGGCCGCTGAGCCTGCGCTTCCGGAGCCTGTGCTCCGCAACGGGAGAGGCCACAACAGTGAGAGGCCCGCGTCCCACAAAAAAAAAAAAAAAAAAAGTGATTTGGGAAGGATAATTTGCAGAATGTAGCAGAAGCCCTTTCGGAGAAAGGAAGATAAAAGGGTAGTAACTGGAGGGAGATCTCAGGATGGAGACAGAACTCGTTATTTTGGAAGGAAAGAAACCTGGGTATTTTTGTAGTCTGCGAGGTAGGATCCAGTAGAGGTGAAGAAGCTGAAAATACTAGAGAAAAAGAGAATATTGCAAATTGCAGAGGAGATGGACACCAAACACAGGTGTAGGGATTTGCCTTGAGCAGGTGATATGATGACAACTTTTTAATTATTCCATTTTATTAAATGCTTACCTATGCCAGGCACCAGCCTAAGTACTACGCATGTTATCTTATGTTAGCCTCACAACAACGTTAAGAAGTACATACTTTTGGACTTCCCTGGTGGCGCAGTGGTTGAGAGTCCGCCTGCCGACGCAGGGGACACGGGCTCGTGCCCCGGTCCGGGAGGATCCCACACGC
>NW_006772588.1:202216-216940 GCF_000442215.2 Lipotes vexillifer | reverse complement strand
CCCCAAAAAAAAAAAAAAAAAAAAAAAAAAAAAAGAAGTACATACTTTTTATCTCCATTGAGCACCTCTGTTCAAATCTAAAACTGAGGTTTGGAAATTGTTAAATAACACCTAGGATTTCCCTGGTGGCGCAGTGGTTGAGAGTCCACCTGCCGATGCAGGGGATGCAGGTTCCTGCCCCAGTCCGGGAAGATCCCACATGCCACGGAGCGGCTGGGCCCGTGAGCTATGGCCACTGAGCCTGTGCGTCCGGAGCCTGTGCTCTGCAGCGGGAGAGGCCACGACAGTGAGAGGCCCGCGTACAGCAAAAAAAAAATAATGAATAAATTTTTAAAAAATTAAAAAAAAAAAACACCTAGTACAAATGGAACACAGATATGAACTTGACTTTCACACCAAAACCTGTGTCTTGATACCTAAGTTAAACTGAGGTAAAGAAATGAGAAGAGGTGCATATATTACATATACTAAAACATCTGTAGCTTGGGGATAGCTAGTGGGAGTCTGTACTGGATAGAATCCGTATTCTCCAGGAAGTATACAAAATTAACTACTGAGATAGAGGAGTTCAGACAATGTCTAGAAGTCACAAAGGAAGGAAAAGAATTACTGGGGGAGAGGCAATAGTCAATAAGAATTTTCCAGAATCAATGAAAGACTTAAATGTTCAGATTTAAGAATCACAATGAATACTAAGCTAAACAAGTAAAAATTAAGCCACACTTAGATTCACCCGGGTAAGACTGCAGAACACTGTTGAAAATAAGAAAATTTTAGTATTCAGAACAAAAAAAAACAGATTACCTACAAAGTAACAATTAGACTAAAGCAGACTTCTCAACAGGAAAAAACAAAGACCACAAAATAATAGAAAGTGCTGAGGAAAAATATCTGCTAATATCAAAATATCATCAAGAGGAGAGATAAAGTTTGAGTGTGTGTGTTTTCAAACAGTCCCTGAAAGAACTACTAAAGAATGTACTTTAGAAAGAGGAAATTTAACAGAAAAGGAATGAGTGGAGAGCAAAAACCAGTATGGATCAAAGAACTTGGTAAATATTGATACTTTGGTAAATATTTATTCACTATTTGAAATAACAACAATAATAATGACTACTGAAGAGAGGAATTTAAATGAAGTAAAACTAAGATACTTAAAAAATAGAAGGGGAAGTTGATTTAAATTAAAGAATTCTAAAGTCGTTATTTTGTTCAGAAATAGTGTAGACATATGAATTTTTGACTTTTTAGAGTATGTTTCTTTTTTGTTTGTTTTTTGTGGTCTCTTCCGTTGCGGAGCACAGGCTCCGGACACGCAGGCTCAGCGGCCACGGCTCACGGGCCCAGCCGCTCCGCGGCATGTGGGATCTTCCCGGACTGGGGCACGAACCCATGTCCCCTGCATCGGCAGGCAGACTCTCAACCACTGCGCCGCCAGGGAAGTCCCTAGAGTATGTTTCTTTTTAATGTAAGAGTAACCGTTATCAAATTACAATCTCTAATTTTAAAGGGAGAGAACTTCAATATCATGGTTTTAGAGTGAACATAGGAATGGGTGTGACTAACTGTGATTAATTTCTATAGAGAAAAGGATCTAAAGGAAATAGGACAAAATGTTAGTATTTGTTAGTATCTATTATTTTCTGTATTTTTGAAATATTTTGCAATTAATTTTTTTAAAAAAAGAAGAAGCTTCTGGTGCTTTTAATTGACAGGTTTTGCTTGATCACATATCAAGCCACAGTCACTGAACCTTCACTAAATGGAGAAGCTGAACCAGTGAAGCTCATATATGTCTAGCTAGGGCCTCACCACCTGCAGAAGCAGAAGTAGATGATATGTTCCTTTCTGTTTCTGTAAGCAGTGTGTCCCTGTGAGGCATCTGGACTTTGAGCACGTGAGTCAGGCTCATAGTTACAGCCTGTCTCACCAGGTCACAGTGACCTTTGTGATTATCACTTAGATGCTTCTGGAAGGATAATCTTAGTAGACTTTCAAAGTCCTTTCCAAGTCTCTGTCAGTCTATGTTTATCATTTTCATGGTCTAATTGGGCAGTTTTCATAAATTGATACAAAGTGTCTTCTGCATGAGCACAGTCAAGCTTTATAGCTGTTGTAAAGAGAGTATCACTCTAACCCTGCCTGGCTAGAGTTGGTTGGTTGGTTTGTTTTAATGGGATATGAGTCCTTTAATAGCAGTCTAATCCCTTCAATTTACAAAAAAGTGAGGGCTAGAGAAATCAGTCTTCTTGCCCAATATCTTACAACAAATAAATGAGAAAGCTGAAAATCAAATTTTGGACCCATCACTATCATCATTCTCTAAGATAATGCCTACATTCCTAAGCTGTTACAGGAAGAAGTATGTTATCTGTGAAGATCCTGAAAGTATCAATCACGAAGACATCATGATTTATAGCCACCTGATTTAACCCCAGTGGAACAGCAAAGTGCAGTGCCTCTGGCATTCGAGGCCACACCACCAGGCTATTCATGTCTAGCCTGTGCCTGTCCAATGCAGCCAGGCTCCTGGGATCTTCAGAGGTAAGTCCTCCTGCATGACCCCAAGTTGTGAATCCAAGTTGTGAAGAGTTTGAGGAAGACACATCTGCTGACAACACAACCTTAACAACAGCCATAATGTTGCTAACATGGTTAGACACACCTCACTGGAATGATCAAAACTGCCCAGGTCACCTGCTGTTGGGTTAAAGAACCACTACCCTGGAGAGGACTCTGAGAAGTCACAAAGGACACCGAGATCTAACCACAGCACTTCTCAAACTTTCATGTGCACATGAATCATGCAGGTATCTTATGAAAATACAGATTCTGACTGAGTGGGCTGGGGTAGAGCCTGATATTCTGCATTTCTAGCAGACTTCCAGGTGGTACCCATACTGCTGGTCCCACGGGTACCCTTCAAGTAGCCAGGCTTTTCCCCATGCACAAAATTCTCACAGGGTCTGTGATGAGACTGTGCTTCTCTAAGGCAGGACTTTGGCGGCCAGGGAGGGTTGGAAGCAGGTGGACTGTGTGAGCAGTATGGACAGAACTAGTCACGTGCCGCAAGAGTTACAGGGGTGAACACGTGACCATGAATGATTAATGAACCTGAAGGAGAAGGCTTCTGGGAGAGGAAGATTTCTGGGAGAGAAAGGTTTCCTTTTTTTGAGAGAGGTTTTGAAAGTGGCTCTTGATGGTTCATTCACCTTCCAGCCAAGATGGAGTAGCCAGCACCAGTACCCTCCTGCTGGAAACTACTAAAACACAGGGTAAAAATATATAAAACAATGATTTTCAGACATTGGACATCAGGTTGTGCAGGACAATAATCCCTAGGAAAGGGGAAAAACTGAAAAAAATAAAACAGAGTGTCAGTGAGCTGTGGAAGAACTTCAAGCAACCTAATTTTATGTTATTGGATTAACTGGGGTGGAGTGGTGATAGAAGAAAATATTGGAATAGATAATGGTTGACATTTTTCCAAATTTGATTTAAAAAAACAGAAACTCAAGATTTAAGAATCTCAATGAGCCCCAAGCACAAGAAAAAAGAAGAAAAGAAAGGAAAGAAAGAAAGGGAGAAAGACCAGATCATTATAGTAAAGATAATTTGTCAGTGGTGGAAATCTGTAAAATATTTTCCCTTAAAAGAAGTCTGTATGTTAACCAGTTTTGAAGAACCTGTTTTAAATGAATTGCTGTT
The DNA here is from genome assembly GCF_000442215.2 of Lipotes vexillifer. Classification (NCBI taxonomy): domain Eukaryota; kingdom Metazoa; phylum Chordata; class Mammalia; order Artiodactyla; family Lipotidae; genus Lipotes; species Lipotes vexillifer. The sequence goes on along the minus strand of NW_006772588.1, from coordinate 213,232 downwards.
CTCCTTTAAGTCAGTACTGCAATGATGATAGTTTGATTTCTGTTTCTGCAGAACTCAAAACTAGCTTGGATGTGTGAACAGATCTCATTGTTCTGCTAATGTATTATTCATCTTGGTCACATGTTCAGGCCAGACCAGGCTCAAAAGGCAGCCACAAATTCTGCGCCCATGAAATTATCTGTTTCACCACAGCTACGAATCCTATATTCCTTTCATGTGTGTATTTAGGGGCTCGATTTCCATCCCATTCTTCATTTAGATATACTGAAGGCCGACATGGTCTATATGACCTCCTGCAAACTATTGTGAGTGAAAATATGATGATGATTTTTTCTTACTTAATTGTTCCAAGTTTTGCATACCCTTCATGTCTGCAATGTCCTCTCAAGCACTGCTTGCTCCCCCTCTCACAGTTTCACAATACACACCACTTACTGTCCAAGAGCACAAGGAGTGTCCAAGAATCCAACAATGAAAGAGGGAGAGAGGGAACTGGACGCTGTCATCAGCCGCCTAGCACCACTCTCACTCTTGGCCCTGCTCTACCTAATGATTGCTTGTCCCTGCTCTGGGTTACAGTTCCAAGGTTTCAGCTCTTCCACCCTTTGATGCTTAGCCATTTTTTCTGCAAAGGCTTGAAATCATGCCAGAGTGAATGTGTCATCTAGGAGGGGATCCTGCCTTCAACACACTCTGCCCTGAAACCAGCCTTTACCCAAAATCCTTAGACCCCTGCACTGAGTCTTGAATCCCTTGTCCTCCTGGTAAGGTCTGCTTTAGGGTCCATGCTGCCCTTCCCTGTCAGCAGACTCCAGTCCAGCCTAAAGGTTTCTCTAATCTACCTTTAGCAGGTCCAGGGCATTCCCATTTCTTCCTCATAGGAAGGCCTGATCTCTTTATGTAATTGGTCTCCCCTTCTCCGGAACTCTGCATACCAAGCGAAGGGCTTGTATAAGGGCTTGTATCATCAGATACAAAACGTTCTGTCCCCTTTCTCAGGATATCAGCTCATTCGAGTCTCATGTTTGATAATTAAGAGAAGGCTACTCATCCTTCTCTTAAGGAGGACTTCATGCATAAAAGTGAAACAAATGTCAATGCTCAGGTGATTTTTTTATCTCTTTCTATAAATATGGAATTTGCTCACACGATATTTTAGAATTCTGCTTCAGCCCCTCACCCCATTATTCAGAATTTCCACCATACTAAGAAAGCTGAAAGAATTCCAAAGGACATATATCTATAGGTGGAAAAGAATCGCACTGCTTTTGTTTGCTTATTTTAATACCAATGACCATTTTTAGACATCAAGACCTTCTAACAGATTCTAATTCCAAGGAATCCCAAGCTCCCTATAAGTCCTCCCGGCTCCTATCTTGCCTATCTTAACATAAATGAGTCCTCTCCTACCGAATTGGGTGCACAAGAATTTCCTGTCCTCCCTGCTCCCAGGCCAGGGCCTCTCTACCAGGGAGTTCTCTCCACTTGTGCCACAAAGGGTAAGCTCAGATGCTCATAGTTTGGAACTCTTCCCTTGCCCTTCCTGGGTGTGACTGAGGAACAAAATCTAGGAAGGAGACATCCCAGAGAGTGGATGTTTCTCACTTAGATCTAAAAAATCTCTATCCCAATAAACAAGCCCTTCACAAACGACCAATCAGAAAAACTGTTAGTACCTCTAGCATCTAGCCATTGCCTAGCACATAGTAGGCACCTGTTCAATACTGAATAAATAAATGAACAAATCTATGGCTTTCCATGTGTCTCTGACTGCAGCAAATATCATGAATTTCAATCACTTAATATATTATACTTCTTATATTCGCACTTTAAGAGGAACCTCCCAAAATCTTAAGGCAAAAGAAATTATTATTGCTCCGAAACACCATGGTTACTCTAATAACAGGATCCCAATATTGGTTATTTTTGCTGTCTGAGGATCATTAACACTAGCTTCTACAACAACCAACCCTAAAATTTCATCAAGCCACAGCTGTTTTATTTCTAGTCCACTCACATTCTGATGTTCATTGGGTGGTTCTCCCAGGTGGATTTCTTCTGAGCTTTAACTTAGGATCCAGGCTCCTTCCATCTGTGGCTCTGCCTCCTGGAAAGGAAAAAGAAGAGTAGAAGACCTAGGAAACGTGAGTGGCTGTATCGCTTCTACTAATATTCTATTGTTCAGAACTAGTCTTGTGGTCCCAGCTAGATGCAAAGAGCATCTGGTGGGAAATGTGATTTTCTTGTTTGCTCAGGAATTGAATGTATACAGTTTGGTGAACACATTGCACTATCTTTGCCATAGGGGCTAAAGGAGAATTTCATGTTGGCGGGGCAGGACCTCACTAACATTGTAACCTTTACCCTATTCCTTCTATGCCTTTCTCTTCGGTGCAGATTCATCATGCATATCCCCTCAGTCAGTCACTTAGAATATAAAAGCTTTCACTATGATCTGAAAAATTATAGTAAACACACTATACAAGTAGGATTGTTCCATGTAAACAGTTTGGTTTCAAAGTCCATGAGCGTGCTGCTTATGAGACAAAAATTGTCTAGAGATTCAGCAAATATTTGCTATTGATGGTGAAAGTGACAGCAATGATTTCCTCTGCCTGATCTCTGGCCTTAACCCTTTCCATCTCAAAACTCTCCCTACAAAGTCCTGCTACTCTTCCCAGTTTCACTCTGTTCAGTTCCCAGTTCTACCAGGGGAAGTAAAGTCATTTCCACAGCCTCAGGTCAAGCCAAAATGAGTCTTCTCAAGTCACGATTTTTGATGCTAATCCTAACCTTCTATCACTGTCTACTGCTATTCATTATATGTACTTCTCTCTGCATCTAGGTAACTTCTTTCTTACCTATCATGCTCTACAGATCTGTGAGCCTACGTACCACCTCTGTGTGGCACGATCAACAGCATACATTGAAACAAGGGTCCCTTATCACTACATCCTCAATGCTTACTGTGGTCTCCTAGTCAGCTGTTGTCACTGACCTTCTCACCAGCTTCCAGAAAGGAGGGGATTCTGTTGACAAATTCTCCCTCTCCACTTCCCAGTTAGCTGTTTGTACCCAGGATCGCCTCACTCTCAAGCCAGTGATCAAAGGGCCTCGGGGAAATCAAAAGGGCTTAGCAGCAGAAGGAGCCCTGATTTCTATCGGCATTTGCTGAGAACCTACTGTTTTCTACACAGTCCTAAGAGCTTTCAATGCTCAGAATGCCTGAAGACCATTATGACTTCCCTTTTACAGGAAGTTCCGTAACTTGCCCAAGGCACACACTAATGGTGGAGCAGCATCCAGGCATCATGGATCATGAAGCAGCATCATGGTGTGGATGTGTGTGGAGAGAAAACAGGAAGGCGAGGAGGGTATTCCCTCCTCTGTGCTAACGGTGGGACTACCATGTGAAGAAAATCTGGGCAGGAAGATGCTAGTGCCCTGCTTCTCCCCCTCCCCCTCCCCCAGCTGCTGCACCCAGAGCCAGGGGCTCCCAGCCGTCCTCCCTCTCTGGCAGGCCCAGCCGCAGTTTCAAATGGCTCATTTTTCAACTCTCAGTACCTAAATGGGTCAACTCCATTCAAAGGGGAAAAGAGAAGGAAGCTGTGTTTTGGCATTTAACCCCAAAAGCATTCTTCCAGCCAGTTTTTCCATGAATAAAACCGGCCCTTTAAACCTCCAGTTTTCAGAAAACTTGTACCATTTACACACAGTCACGGAAAGACAATCTGCAGGCCTGATACTCTCAGTATGCCGCCTCTGACTACTTGATAAGGAACCTCAGAAGACAAACTGCAGGTGGGTTCACGGAACTCTTTCCTCGGAAACACAGAGCACCTCGTTCCTGTCACGTCCCTGGTGACAAGGAGGAGCCACAGCTCTCCTCACACGGAGCAGCCGGGATGGAAGCTGAGCAGAGCCTTCATCTGCCCCGAGAACCCATGCTGTCACCCTTCATGCTCCTGGCCGTGCTGGCTCAGCTACTGAACCCCATGTACACTGTTGCCACCTCCTGGGGCTCCTTTCCCCTCCCCACTCCCAGCCGGATCACTTTTCTCTTGTGCACACTTTTCTCTTGTGCACAGTCAGGTGAACAGAAACACAGCAGCTTCTGAGAACAAAGTCAGACTAGAACAGTCTGTGTTCCAAACTGAACTTTCTGATCTTTTTGTTTTACCTGCTGTTCAGAAAGGAACTTGCAAACGCCATCCCTGTCCGGTTTTGCTTTGCAAAGGGAGCCAACAAAGTTCATTGAAACCTCCCCACCTTCCCAGGGTCTCAGGCACGGAGGGATGTTGCCAAAATAGGTGTGAGCTCCCTTTTCCTTAAAGAACTGACTCTTAGAGAGGGTCAGTTAACCACCTTCCTATCGCAACGAAATGACTTAGTTTCAAATTCTTACAAAAATCACATCAGAATCATGGACTCTCGGAGTCTTTTTTGGATGCTTTGGCCACGTTTGCTGGCATTTAAAAAAATCAACAAATCTTTTCTGATGAAAAACAATTCTTTTCATCCCTCTATTTGAGAATTTATTTCAATTTTTCCTAACAATCCCAGTGGAGTTTTTTTTTTTTTAACTTTTTATCTTCTATTGGAGTATATCCGATTAACAATGTTGTGACAGTTTCGGGTGCACAGCAAAGCGACTCAGCCATGCATATCCATGTATCCATTCTCCCCCAGACTCCCCTCCCATCCAGGATGCCACATAACATTGAGCAGAGTTCCCTGTGCTGTACAGTGGGTCCTTGTTGGTTATCCTTTTTAAATATAGCAATTGAAACCAGTGGAGTTTCAATTTGAGAATGAGCAACAATATTCAGGATGAAACTTCTTGTCCACTCTTGCTGGGCAGGTGCTCCCACAGGGGGTCAGGGAACTGGCAGATCCTCTGGGCTTCTTGGGATCTGCCTTCTGACAGTCACCGCAGGACAGGGGCAACCAATGCTTGGGTGGGGTGACGGGAGCCCTACCTCACCCACCTCCACATCTACTCCCATCATGATGGAGACACACAGAGATGAGAAGGGAATCATCTAATGCAGGAGGGAATCCATACAACCACATAGTTTATCTTCGTTTTCAGTGTTCAAAATCTCATACCACACCACACCACACCACACCACACACACACACACAGCCACCCCACATGTGCCAAACCCACTGAGCTGCGGCTTAGGTTCCACAATTTAAGTAGCAGATGTCATGTACTATCTTGCTTCGTGGTTTATCACGTGTTGCACAGTTGCAGCTGCTCTGCCCCCTCTGAGCCGACAGGACGTCATGAGCTGCTGTGGCACATGGGTGGGGTGCAGTGGGGGGATGCCTCTCCTCCTTACTACTGTGTTATTGAGGACACCTTTTTTTTTTTTTTTTCTGTACACGGGCCTCTCACTGTTGTGGCCTCTCCCGTTGTGGAGCACAGGCTCCGGACGCGCAGGCTCAGCGGCCATGGCTCACGGGCCCAGCCGCTCCACGGCATGTGGGATCCTCCCGGACCGGGGCACGAGCCCGCGTCCCCTGCATCGGCAGGCGGACTCTCAATCACTGCGCCACCAGGGAAGCCCGAGGACACCTTTTAACGCTATTAGTACAACAGTTTTTACTGACAAGGAGACCAGGTTGCTGAGTATCTAAGGATCACTGTCTGCATCTCCCTGAGAGGACCCTGTCAGAAAAAAAAAAAAAAAAGACAAGAACGGTATCGCATTATCAATATCAGGTTTTTGGTTCAGAGGCTACTGTTGCGTAGAAGCCATATTATGTGTAAGGATTCCCACTTCTAGACCCTTTTTGAGCTGTCATTTGATCTTCATCTAGACCGTGATTCTAAGCCGGCACTAGTCTTCATCACGCTCCCCTGGAGTTACTGACTTGCATTCTAGAATGGGGCTGCGGCTCGCCTGTTTCGTATCTGCAGCACCTTGCACACACAGGGCACACCACAGGGCACTGTCACAGGTGTTCTCCGTTCGCCCCACCCTGCTCTGTGCCTGCATCAGGAGGGGTTCCTTGCCTCCAGCTTCTGGATGGATTCTACCCGTGGAGTGCATTGGCAGGAGACTGGACGGAGGGAGGATGCAGCGATAGAGCCCCTTCTGACCAGGCTTCAGTCTGGCAGCAGCTACATCCCTCTGCCGAAGCCACAATGGCCACGGGCAGCCTTTCCTTTGGCTGCGGCTCTCACTAGCTCTCACCGATGATTACTCCCTCCCTTTGCCCTGCAGGCCCAGGGTAAAGGCTCCCTCTGCTGCTCGTCTTAGCCAGCATAGGGGGTCTGGGTGGACCTACCCACACAGTATTTGCCAAATCGGGAGTCACTGCGTTCTCACACGCTAAGTGAGTGCGAAGAAATTTCTAGAAGTAACTCTCAAACAGTGCTCCCAAAGTTCACTGGAAACTGGGGCTGGAAGAAGTCCCTGCTCTTAATTCCTTTTTATTCATTTTACATAGTGGATTTCCAGGTATGATTATAATTGCACCTAACTTTTAAATTTTTTTAAAAAAATATTGAAAACTACAGATGCGTTATGGAATGTAAGTGGTTTGACATCAGAGTCCTCGTCTATCTTGTTCACTGAGAACCCCCAAACTCTGGAGGAGGGTGGACACAGAGTAGGCTTTTGATAAATATCTGTTAAAAAAAAACATAAATGAACAATCTATTAACCCACTGAATCCTCACAACAGCTGTATGTGAAAGATGAGGCAGGTATTTTCTCCCACACTTTCCTAGGAGGAAACTCAGCTTCAGAGACTTGACCAAAGGCAAAGTCACCTGTGCCCACCATGAGTTTGGTCTCGGTGGTTTATTAAGAATAAATATGCCTGTGCATGGGGGCTGTGATGTGTTCACACCCTTTCTCCCACCCATGTTAAAAGGTGCCCGGAAATGAACAAACAGCAAAGATGACAGAAAATTCGAGTATTCTGTGCAGTGGAAGGTTAACAAATCTAAAGTTAGTAACTTGGTATAAAATTAAAAGTCTTTCATCTGACATGAGGGCACCCTCATGGTCACCCTCCTCACCCCCTTCACTAGGTCTGGGACACTGGTCCCCTAATTGCAGTGCTGGGACCTCTTTTACCAGATCCTATTGGTCTGATGGATTTCTTCTTTTCTCCCGTACCCTTTCTTCTACCCTCAGATTCCCAAATATTTAAGATCCAGAAGCTACTCTCAGAATGTCCACTCCCTACCTCAGTGAGAACTGCTGAGCCAGTCACCTAAGCCCCTAGACTCTGCAGAGCTTCTGTTTCCTCCAGGGCAACACCCTTCCTTTTCCCATGCTTCCTCTTCCTCAAGCCGCAGAGCAGAAGCAGGAGCCCAGGGGTCAGAGCTGAACACGGGAAGTGGAGGGGCACAGGTCTCAGTCTGCAGCGGTAAGAGACCAGGAGTCAGTCCAGGGACGGCAGTCTTGGTGAGCAGACCATCAAGCTATTACTTTAAGGCGCCTCAGGGCCTGGGCCACCTGCCTAAGGTATAAACCAAAAGATAATTGAGTGGGGGTGGAGAGGTCCCAGCATCCCTGGGTCTATCATCTCCTCCCCCCCTGGGAAGCTCACCAGCTCTCCTTAAGCCCAGGACTCACTTTACTCACTCCTGGAGCAGGTGGATGCCCACCTGGTATGTGATTTCACAGGAATCAGAAAACCCTCTCAGCCAGAAACCCCACCAACTTGAGGTTCCTTGCTGGTTAATCACCTTCCTTTACAAAGTCTATTATTAAAGAGGAGAAAGAAGTTAACAGGCAACCACATGGTGCTGTACTAAGAAGAGTGCAGACAGAGGTGGGCTTTGAATAGGCAAAATTGGGCGTCTTGGTGAGCAGACCATCAAGCTATTACTTTAAGGCGCCTCAGGGCCTGGGCCACCTGCCTAAGGTATAAACCAAAAGATAATTGAGTGGGGGTGGAGAGGTCCCAGCATCCCTGGGTCTATCATCTCCTCCCCCCCTGGGAAGCTCACCAGCTCTCCTTAAGCCCAGGACTCACTTTACTCACTCCTGGAGCAGGTGGATGCCCACCTGGTATGTGATTTCACAGGAATCAGAAAACCCTCTCAGCCAGAAACCCCACCAACTTGAGGTTCCTTGCTGGTTAATCACCTTCCTTTACAAAGTCTATTATTAAAGAGGAGAAAGAAGTTAACAGGCAACCACATGGTGCTGTACTAAGAAGAGTGCAGACAGAGGTGGGCTTTGAATAGGCTGGAAAATTGGGCATTTGGGTCCTTGCTCAGGAAGAAAGAGGAAAAGAAAGAGTGTCTGTCAAATTAGCAATCACATATGCTGACATTCCACCGAAAAACAGTAACAGGAAAACCAAAAACATTCTCGAGCTACTCCATGATTTGAGGCCCTCCCCTGTTCACCCCACAGAGGAAAACAAAACACAACCAACACAGCAGCCTGACTGGGATGACTTATTTCATCATGTTGTTTCCTTCCTAATGACTGGTTGATACCCACCCACCGAACTAGGGCGTGTGGGAGATGGGACAAGAGGTCAGTGTGAATTATGAGTATGAATATGAATGTCTCCCAGTTCATTTGGGACAATAATGACCTCAGATATTCTATGAGAGGGTCCCGGTGTACACTGTATCTGATCAGAACGTGTGTTTTAAATTTTAGCTAAGAAAGCAAGGTCATGATAAATAGCCTTGGGAAAGCAATGTTTTTCTTTCAATCAGGAAAACCGGTTTGCCTTTTACTAGCTGGGTAACTGGGCAACTCAAATGCTGAGCAACAGTTTTCTCATAAGCAAATGGGGTAATGCTAGTTGACTCACAGGGTGGTGAGGAATAAATCAAGTTAGATAACGTACCTAAGGCTGCTATTAAAATGCCTGGGACTTAGACCTTCAACAAATGGTAGCTTTGAAATGGAGGGTAATTATCAGTTAGAATCCATTAAACCCGTAACCCGCCTTCACTGACCAAGCTCGCTTTAATTGTCGCTACAAAAAACTTGCAAAAAACTCCAAGTGTCACATAGACTAAACAATAAGATGTTGGTTTGCCCAAGTTGTTCTTCAGGAACTTGGAATCAACTATGTCCAATTTGAGTTCCAGCCAGTGAGGACTGGTTAAGACCACCAACCCTCCAACTGGGCATTCACGAGCCTCCGTTCCATGACCTTTTGACATCAGAGGGCCCAAAACTCACCCTCAGAAGGTGCTAACACCACCGTTTTCTGAACATGTAGCCCATGAGAAAAGCCTGTAGCTTGGTTGCACCTGCACAGGACAATGATTACCTCACCTTTTCTTACTTCCAATCACCTTCCCTCACACTCCCCACGCCTCAGCTTTATCCCATAAATATCCCAAGCCCCTCGCCTTCAGGGAGGCGGATTTGAGATTTGTTTTCCCGTTTTCCCACTTGGCTGTCTCATGAATAAACCCTTTCTCTGCTGCAAACCTCAGCATCTCAATGTCTGGCTTGTTGCACATCGGGCAAATGAACCTAGTTTGGTAACAGTTTTATTGTTACTTGGGTGTTCAGAGAGCAACCTGTAGGCATGGGACACAGGCTTTGGGAAAAAGTTCTTCTCGGTGAGTTATATGGATGGATGCAGAAAGCTTAGGTACAGGACTTCCTGGTGGCGCGGCGGTTAAGAATCTGCCTGCCAATGCAAGGGACACGGGTTCGAGCCCTGGGCCGGGAAGATCCCACATGCCACGAAGCAACTAAGCCTGTGCACCACAACTACTGAGCCTGCGCTCTAGAGCCCATGAGCCACAGCTACTGAGCCCGCGTGCCACAACTACTGAAGCCCGTGCGCCTAGAGCCCGTGCTCCGCAACAAGAGAAGCCACCGCAATGAGAAGCAACAAAGAGTAGCCCCCACTCGTTGCAACTAGAGAAAGCCCACACCCAGCAACAAAGACCCAGTGCAGCCAAAAATTAAAATAAATTAATTTAAAAAAAAGAAAGCTTAGGTACAGGTGGGTCCCTTGCACTGCCAGGAGCGCTGGGAAGAGTGGGAAGAGGACCTTGTTAGCACAGGAACATGAGGTTCCAGGTAGCAGAAGGCTCTGGCTCCCAATGGCAAGTAGGGGAATCCATTTGGGTGGAGCCCAGATCCCAATCAGTTCCTTCCTTCCCCACCTACACCCTACCCCTGGCACTGTCGACTCCCACATGAGGGGTACAGAGGCCTCTGGGGGCCTCAGGTCAAGGCCAGGTGCACTGAAGGGGAGGAGAGGGCATGGGGAGGGAGGGTCCTGAGGGCTCAGAACAGGGCCTCCAGCTCTCACTCCACCAACTAGAGCCCAAAGGACAACGATCCCTGGAGATTCGCTCAGACTTGTCCCCAGCCTGCGTCAGGCGCACATCATTCATCTACACGAGCAGGTTATCCGAGTCCAGCCTGCATCCAAGCCTTCGAGAATGCAGGAAAACCTGGTCAGCCTTCCCTCCGCTACTTGATCCTCGCCTTGCCCAGGAGCTTACTGATGCAATGCCTCCTTCCTTCCTGTGTCTAGACTTGGGGGACACCAGAGCCTTGGCACAGCAGGGGCCTGAGATGTGGCTGAACCCCTCACCTTGTAGAGGAGGACGCTGGTGTTCTAAGAGTTAGGAGACTTGCCCGGTCACACACCTAAGTGATGGCACAGCCTGGATCGACGGTGGTATCTCAGTCGACTCTTAATTATGCTGCATGCGGGTACTTGTCCTGCAGCACCTGAGAAATGTGATCATTCTCAGTGTCCTGCAGGGAAACACTTCAAAGTCTGGAGTCAAATCCAGGCTCTAATCACTGAATGATCTTAGACAAGCCACTGAACCTCACAGAACCTCACAGAACCTCAGCCTCATCATCCATAAATTAACATAATAATCTGCACTGGTTTCCTTGAGGATTAAATGAGACGGTATCTAACATAGCGAGTGGAGTGCGTGCACACAACACCAGAGATACTCAGTGCTGCTTACTACTATCATTAATTAAGCTGTGATCGGTCACTGAACTTCAGATTCCTGGAGAAAGCTAGAGGGTCAGG
>NW_006772588.1:200916-202206 GCF_000442215.2 Lipotes vexillifer | reverse complement strand
GAGGGAAAGAAGACTCTTCTGAGGAGAAAGCAAAGGCCGGTTAGCTTCACGTCTTTGGTAATTCTGAGGCCCGCTAAACTCAAGATCCTACAGGGGGACTGGGTCCAAGGCCAGAGAACAGAGAGCTCAAAACTTTAAGCTTCTCTAGGCTGTTTTATCACGTTCTTTCTCAAGCATTTGACCTTGGAACATAGTGGACTCAGGGTCAGTAGGAAGAGCACTGAAAGTGACAGGCACAGTGCAGCAGAGCTGTCCTTGGGATGGAAGCAGAATCCCTGGGACGGCGGCATTCTCACTGGGATGATGTATCTAATAATCCTCCTACAATGACTTCAAACTTTAAAAAAAAAAAAAAGAGACAAGAGGAAGAAAATTAACCCTGAAAATTATTCAATATCAAATTACAGCAACTGATTCTTTGTCAACAGCCATAGAGCTAACAAAACAAAAGCTGCTGAAACAAGGTGGTGTCTGCCCCACTGATGAGTTTTATGCTGGAATTCCAGCTGCTGCCCTATTGACCAAGATACATTCACACGTTTTTTGAATTATTATTGTTCTAAATTTAACTACCCAAAATGCAAAAAAAGTCTTTCTTATGGATATTTTTTAAAGGGAGGATTGGAAGGAAAAAAAACTCAAATTTTAAGGACCAAGGCCAACTACTTAAAAATCTGAGTGTTTGATCTAGAGAAAGATAACCTGGCTTCACTCTAAAAATTGTGTTTCCCACTTAGAGAAGTTGCTTTAGTGTTTGTTGTAAAGCTGGTATGGTGGTGCTGAATTCTCTTAGCTTTTGCTTGTCTGAAAAGCTTTTGACTTCTCCATTGAATCTGAGTGAGATCCTTGCTTGGTAGAGTAACCTTGGTTGTAGGTTTTTCTCTTTTGTCACTTTAAGTATATCCTGCCACTCCCTTCTGGCCTGCAGAGTTTGTGCTTTGCGAAAACCTAGAGGGGTGGGATAGGCAGGATGGGAGGGAGGCTCAAGAGGGAGGGGATATGAGGACATGTGTATGCATATGGCTGAATCGCTTTGTTGTGCAACAGAAACTAACACAGTATTGTGACGCAATTATACTCCAATAAAGATCTATTTTAAAAAAATAAAAAATAAAAAAAATAAAAATTGTGAATTCAACATTTAGCCCTTCAATGAGAAAGAAAAGATCAGAAAAGGAAGGGAGCACGTTTGTTCTAATATTTAGCTCTTCCCAAGGTATAACCCACATCTGGAATCATTAGATGTCAAAAATGAGAAAGCACTTTGTAGACATGGGCTTAGCAAACCAT
>NW_006772588.1:196447-200906 GCF_000442215.2 Lipotes vexillifer | reverse complement strand
TCCTGCTCCTAAGGACAAACAGTGTGAGTGTGTGTGTGTGTTGAGAGAGAAAGAAGCTGAGGACTGCATTCAGGGCTCTTCTCATGTCTTACTTCCCTCTACTGGAGAGAGGCCCAAATATGTGTGTGGTGTGTACATGGCAGGGCTGGAGGTACGGGTGGGAGCATGGGAAGTTGGGGGAAGGGAGAGTGTAAAAGCGGAAAGACTAAAACTTATCTGTCTCAGGCTTGAAGTAAAGCTTCCTTATGACCTACTGCCAGCTTATGGTCAGGCCCCAGCAATAGGCAGGAGCAGCAGACAGGCCAACTCTGACCTCACAAAGGGGAACTTCAGTCTAAAGATGCTAATCAAACATTTTCTCTGCAGAATCCGCTGGTAAAGGGTTACCTCCAGCATGGACTCAACTATGAACTCATCTCCCAATGGCCAGGGCCCTCTCTCGGAGACTATTTTATGATCTTAGGTTACAAGATAGGCATTGGAAGGGTGATAATTTTGAATTACCAGGGCCCTAGCCTTGATTGGCACCAAATGACCCAGAGAGACTTCCAAGACATAGAAAAGTGATCTAAACCAGTGAGCCTTAATCTGGGGTCTTCAGATACTACTTGAAAGTAGTAAAGAAAAGTCTGAGAAATTTAAGACTGTGCTTCCAAAAACAAAATGTATCTTTGGATTCCATATATATGTGTTAGCACACAGTATTTGTTTTTCTCTTTCAGACTTACTTTACTCTGTATGACAGACTCTAGGGGCAGGACAGGAATAAAGACGCAGACATAGAGAATGGACTTGAGGATACGGGGAGGGGGAAGGGGAAGCTGGGACAAAGTGAGAGAGTGGCGTGGACATATATACGCCACCAAATGTAAAACCTATAGCTAGTGGGAAGCAGCCGCATAGCACAGGGAGATCAGCTCAGTGCTTTGTGACCACCTAGAGGGGTGGGAGGGAGACGCAAGAGGGAGGGGATATGGGGCTATGTGTATATGTATAGCTGATTCACTCTGTTATACAGCAGGAACTGACACAACATTATAAAGCAATTATACTCCAATAAAGATGTAAACACACACACATACAAATAAATTTTGAACAGCCATGCAAAAAAAAAAAAAACAAAAACATATCTTTGGGACTTCCCTGGTGGTCCAGCGGTACGACTCCACACTCCCAATGCAGGGGGCCCAGGTTCGACACCTAGTCAAGGATCTAGATCCCGCATGCCACAACTAAAAGATCCTGCACACCACAACAAAGATCCCGCATGTGGCAACAAAGATCCCTCGTGCAGCAACTAAGACCCGGCACAGTCAAATAAATAAATATTTTTTTAAAACTGTATCTTCCCATGCCTACTCTAATGCTACACTTACTAGACTCCCAAGGTTTTTTTGCTTTTAGCTAAAATTATGTGAATTCATTTTAGTAATAGAGGTACTAACAGTGACTCACCATGTAATCCAGTATTTTAAAAATCCAAGCAGAAATAAGAGGGGTTCCTTACACGATAGATTTCTCCCTTCACCAAAATATTCAGCGCTTAAAAATTAGCGTTTGTATATGCATTTCACCTTAACCTTTCAATATACATTGAGTCGCAGTAAATTTATAATTATAGTTCTACCAAGTCCCTTGGGAATTGTATTTTCAGTTTAGGTCTGACACAAATATTTTAACTGACAGCTGTTCTGGGAGACTGGCTAGCATCCTTTCTGAATGTTGAGAATTTTAATGAGGATAAAATCTAAATCTGAAACTATCCCGTCTCTGCATGAGTAAATGGACCTCCTCTTCCTCCTCCTCCATTATTATAGTGATTTTTAAAAAAATTTTTACATACAAAAATCTGTGCATAATTAATGTGTACAATTTGTGTTGAGATAAGCATAGTGACTTTAAACAGTGATAACATGTTGATGAACTCAGAATTTTTTCATGTAGATTTCTATTGCATAAAGTAAGGTATAGCCATAATTTGTAAAGACATGTACAAAGAGGACGAAGGGCATTGATGGAACAGATGTCTTCCCTCCCCTTCTCCCATATGCCCAGGGTAATTGAGATTTGTTTTAAAGTCACTCCTCAAGCAATTGGATTCTACGTAAAGTTGTAAGGGCTGGTACACGGTCAGCCCAGGAGACGTCAGATTGTTCTTTGTACTTTGTTGACACATCAGCAAGCTGGAAATTGTCCTGAGTAGTAGCTTTGGCGTGTTCTAGGTCTGGGCCAATGAGGACCGCAGCCAGGGTAAACCCTTCTTGTTTAAATGGCGGTATCTCATTCCCTAATGACCTTGCCTGCCAAAGGAGCTAGAGGCCTTGATTTCTCAAGAGAGAAGATGCTACTATGGCGGGTCTAAGCTACTTTCTTTTTCTTGGAGGAAAATACCTTGTGAATTTTGAAACATATAGCTTAGAAAACTCCTATCTGGGAAGTAATGTTTTCTATTAGCATCTATTACATAGCCTGTTGTAATGTGTTAAGTAAAGGACACGAGGAAATGATGGTTCTTAATCCAAAGCATAATAAGACAAAGAATGTATACAATGTCCCACATATTTCATAGAATAGCAAAGAATCCTTGGTCTTTTCTGGGACTTCACAGTTAATTCAACAGGATGATTGCTATATAATTATAAAACCCTGCTGATTTATTTAGTATTCTCTTGAAATCAGACCTTGAGTTAAGCACTCGGTGCAAGGAGTTTATCTGAGAGGTGATGCCAGAAAGCAGGAACCAGTGATCTGGGAGAGTGAGACAGAGGAGGAGGGAGAGTTCAGGTAAGGGTGCATTATCTGTCTCCCTGTCTCTGTCTCTCTGTCTCTCTCCCCTCCCCTCTTTTCTCTCTCCTCTTTTAGATCACTCTACAACCGATGGCCACGTGAGTGAGCTTGGAAGAGGAGTCTCCAATCCCAGTCAAGTTTTCAAGAGCTGCAGCTCCAGCTGACAGCTTGACTGCAACCTCATGACAGACCCTGGGCCAGAACTACCCAGCTAAGCCACTCAAAGGTTCCTGAGATTCAGACACTGTGTGAGATAATAAATTTGTTGTTTTAAGCTGCTAAATTCTGAGGTAATTTGTATTGCAGCAATAGATAACTAATACAGTGTTAGTATTAAGTAGAATACTAAGTGGTAATCAAATATCAGATTTTCAAAGAATACTTGATGACATGAAAAAGTGATGAGTATGTATTAGGTGGAAGCAGCAGGAAGCAGAACCTGTGTAGTGTAGTGTGCAGTGTGCTGCATAAATGTTGTTTTTGTCTGATTAGCCCATGTCCATCCCCTCCTTCTTCCACTAACAGAATTTCCCTTTCTCACAGGAAAACAACTCCACGTGTTTCAAGTGGTGCTGACTCCAAACCACATAGGCCAAACAAGTGAATCAGACCAAATTTAAGTTCCTCATTCCCTTGACACCTGGACTTTTTCTTCCTGGAGTCGTTAAGGGAGAGAAGGGCCTTAACTTCCAAAAAAATTAAAGATGGCAAAGGTAGCAGATGCCCTGGACTGAGTAGTTCTCCAAGTCAGAACCAACCTTAGAAGTTTCAGTTAGGAGCCAGTAAACTCCTTTTGCTTAACTGGGATTGGGGTTCTGTTGTAATATACAATATTAGCCCAAATTTTTATAAAAATAAATAAAATTACCTGCAAACAGAGAAAGTGGTAGAATCTACAAAATCAATGAACTTGCTGCACCAGAATTTCTAAAACACAGATTCTCAGGCTTCACACTTGGGAACTTCGACCCAGTAGTTCTGGATTAGAGACCAGAAGTGTGGATTCTTAACAAGCTCTCCGTATAATAATGATCAACAAACAGCAGTGGAAACAATTGAGCCTAAAAGACTAGATTATAGTGAATATTTCGTTTCCTCTACACGTATTTTCCAATTTAATAACGAACAAGTATTATTTGTGTAATGAGTACATTTCTTAAAAAGACAAATGTAACTTAATAATGTTTAATTTTTGACCTGAAACTTTTATTGTGAGCAATCAAATACTCCATTGGTTAGTAGATCAGCAGACATAAAATACTCAGACATGTATTCATTGTGATAGTAAACATTTTCTTGCCTCTGATAAAGAGTACGGTCCAGCTCTTGGGGCAAAGTACACAGCAGAAGGGAGAGAGGACCCAGCTCCCCAGGGCCTTTCTTATCTCTCAAAACGTGGATGAGGGGGCTTCCCTGGTGGCGCAGTGGTTGAGAATCTGCCTGCCAATGCAGACAACACAGGTTCGAGCCCTGGTCTGGGAAAATCCCACATGCCGTGGAGCAACTGGGCCCGTGAGCCACAATTACTGAGCCTGCGCGTCTGGAGCCTGTGCTCCGCAACAACAGAGGCCGCGATAGTGAGAGGCCTGCGCACCGCGATGAAGAGTGACCCCCACTTGCCACAACTAGAGAAAGCCCATGCACAGAAATGAAGACCCAACACAGCCATAAA
>NW_006772588.1:191258-196285 GCF_000442215.2 Lipotes vexillifer | reverse complement strand
CTGTGCTCTGCAACGGGAGAGGCCACAACAGTGAGAGGCCCATGTACCGCAAAAAAAAAAAAAAAAAAAAAAAAAAAAAAAAAAAAAAAAAAACGTGGATGAGGGTCACACCAGACAGAGGAGTCTTGAATCTCCTCCCACTCAGGCTTCTATTTCCTGCTAATGCCAGAAGCACATCATTAATATCCTAACTCCAGCCCCTTCCCTACAAGACAAAGAAACTTCCCCATGACTGTCATACAGACTTACTATTCATCCTGGTCAGATTTCTTCTTTTTAAGAACCCACAAGAGTTCTGCTGCTGCCCAAGGGACTTCTTGCTAAGGGCTGACCAAGGCAGCAGACCTAACCAACGCCCATCTCCATGATGTTTAAATCTGTGTTTTGTCTACATGTTGATTTTAAAAATTGAAAACAAATAAGGAACACTTATATTGTTATGTCTATGTAATATTGATCACTACAGGGCCAAGCAATGTTCTGGGATTGCAATTCCTTCTCTCACGTCCAAATGATCCTGAAGTTTTGATCTAATGGCTTCTCCCTTCTTACAGGCTATTCATTCCTCAAAAATCATCAGCATTTTTGTTTGTTTGTTTGCTTCAAATTTGGACCTTGGCTTTAGGATGTAGATTTTTTTTTTTCCCCCACAGAGTTTCTAAATACTCTCTTGGTTGATCCAGAGTTCCAGTCTCCCTTATATCCCACATATTCTGCCTACATGCTTCTCATATCCATTTCCTTCTAGGACATCCTCAAGTAACTTCTCCAGAAATAGTGCATAAGAAAAATGTCTGAGCCACTGAATGTCTGCAAAGTCTTCATTTTTGTTGACAATGATTCATATTTTGTCTGGCTATAAAAGTATAACTTCGAAATAATTTTACCACTAGTTTTCTCTTGAATAGGAGGACTGAGAAAAAGCTCTGTGTATATATAGCAGAGTTTATCCATTAACAAGATTTTAGAAGGAAGGATGAAAAACATAACTGATTACTCAGCCATGAAAAGGAACAAAATTGGGTCATTTGTAGAGATGTGGATGGACCTAGAGACTGTCATGCAGTGTGAAGTTAAGTCAGAGAAAGACAAATATCGTATATTAACGCATATATGTGGAATCTAGAAAAATGGTACAGATGAACCGGTCTGCAAGGCAGAAATAAAGACACAGAGGTAGAGAACAAATGTATGGACACCAAGGGGGGAAAGCGGGGCAGGGGGATGAATTGGGAGATGGGATTGACATATATACACTACTGATACTATGTATAAAATAGATAACTCATGAGAAACTATGGTATAGCACGAGGAACTCTACTCAATGCTCTGCGGTGACCTAAATGAGAATGAAAACCAAAAACAAGGGGATATATGTATACATATAGCTGATTCACTTTGCTGTACAGTAGAAACACAATATTGTAAAGCAACTATACTCCAATAAAAATTTTAAAAAAAGAAAAAGAAGAAGAAAAACATGACTGAAAAGCATTGACACACATGTTAGTAGCCCCCAGTTTTCCTTGCATGCTCAAATTCTTTATGGAAAAAAACCTCTCAGTTTTTATTCAGGACGTAAATTACAGCTACCTGCTCTCAAATGGAGACATAAGAGAGGGAATGGGAAGCCAGTGGGCACAGGCTTTTATAGGCAGACTTTCAAGTAAACACTGTGCTTCAGCACCCCCTTCTCTATCTGCTAACAAGGTCACAACTTTTGGGGGTTTTCCATGGCAGAAAACTGCCTCTTTCACTGCATTTTCCCACCTTGGGTTGCAAATTCCTCCTCTCTTATCTTGTAATAGTAATTGAAGTATCTCAACTATTGATACCTCCATCCCATTATCTTTACTTTTCTTTTTTTACATATGCTTGTTGCTTATCTATTTTTAAAAATTTATTTATGGCTGCGTTGGGTCTTCATTGCTGGGCACGGGCTTTCTCTAGTTGCAGCGAGCGGGGGCTACTCTTCGTTGTGGTGCACGGGTTTCTCATTGCGGCGGCTTCTCTTGTTGCAGAGCACGGGCTCTAGACATGTGGGCTTCACTAGCTGTGGCACGTGGGCTCAGTAGTTGTGACTCACGGGCTCTAGAGTGCAGACTCAGTAGTTGTGGTGCACAGGCTTAGTTGCTCCACAGCATGTGGGATCTTCCCGGACTAGGGCTTGAACCCGTGTCCCCTGCATTGGCAGGTGGATTCTTAACCACTGCATCACCAGGGAAGTCCCTTTACTTTTATTTATTTGATTTTTTAAATTATTTGTTGGCTATTAGTTTAATGAAGCAATGAAAAGAGACAAACATATATCCTCAGTTTGCCATCTTGAATAAGACTCTGCCTTCTTTAGGAAGAGCTTTTAAGGTTGGCAAGAAATGGAGCAACTACTGTATAGACTCTAGTGACACATCTTTTAATCAAGGGCAAAACTCACATGATTTGGAGCAAAGACGAGACATCCTTTTTAAGATGAAGATGGAGATGAAGACCAGCGATTAGCTAATATCTAGGCTCATACATATCTACTCAAGAGGTATTAGACAGTTCCAGCTATCCTGGTCTATCTGAGAGCCTGGGGTCTCCCAATTCCAGCTTGGATGACCAACCAGCCATCACACAGACCTCTTTGACTCCTTTAATAAGGAAGAGGGGGAGTTTAAGATATTTGAGGATTTTCTCTACAGTTTATAAATTATTTCTATTAAAAAATAAACGTTATCAGCTTTAAAAAGATGGTTATAACTATAAGATGTTTTAGATAAGCTTCATGGAAATCACAAAGGGAAAACCTGTAGTATTTGAACAAAAGATAGAGAAAGGAATAAAAGCATACCACCAGAAAAAAAATCATCGAATCACAAAGGAAGACAGCAAGAGAGGAAGAAAGAAACAAAAGAACTATCATATAGTCAGAAAATAATAAAATGACAATAGTAAGTCTTAACCTATCAACAATTACTTTAAATGCAAATGGATTAAATTCTCCAACCAAAAGAATAGAATGGCTGAATGGATTTTAAAAACAAGGTCCAACTATATGTGCCTATAAGGGACTGACTTCAGCTTTAAGGACACACATAGGCTGAAAGCAAAGAAATGGATAAAGATATTCTACACAAACGGTAACCAGAAGAGAAGAGGGGTGGCTGTACTTATAGCAGACAAAATAGACTTTAAGTCAAAAACTGTCACAGGAGACAAAGAAGGTCATTATATAATGATAAAGGGGTCAATTCATCAAGAGGGCATAACGATCGTAACTGTATATGTACCCAACATAGGAGCACCTAAATGTATGAAGCAAATATTAACAGAAATGAAGAGAGAAATACACAGCAATACAATAATAGTAAGGAACTTCAATACCCCACTTTCAACAATGGATAGATCATCCAGACAGAGAATCAATAAGGCAACAGTGGACTTGAACAACACTACAGACCGAATGGACCTGACAGACACATAAAGACCATTTTCCCCAACAGCAGCAGAATACACATTCTTCTCAAGTGCAACACAGTACATTCTCTAAGCTAGATCGTATGTATTAGGCCACAAAACAAGTCTTAACAAATTTAAGATTGAAATCATATCAAGTATCTTCTCTCACCACCATGCTGAGAAACTAGAAATCAATCACAGGAGGAAAATTGGAAAATTCACAAATTTGTGAAAATTAAACAACATACACAACATATGGATCAAAGAAGACATCAAAAGAAAAGTAAAAAAATATCTTGAGACAAACAAAAATGGAAGCACAACACATGAAAACTCATGGAATGCAGCAAAAGCCGTTCTAAAAGACAAGTTTATAGCAATGGAAAACAGAATGAAGGTTCCTCAAAAAATTAAAAATAGGGCTTCCCTGGTGGCGCAGTGGTTGAGAGTCCGCCTGCCAATGCAGGGGACGTGGGTTCGTGCCCTGGTCCGGGAGGATCCCACATGCCGCGGAGCGGCTGGGCCCGTGAGCCATGGCCGCTGGGCCTGCGCGTCCGGAGCCTGTGCTTCGTGACGGGAGAGGCCACAACAGTGAGACGCCAGCGTACTGCAAAAAAAAAATTAAAAATATAACTATTATATGATCCAGCAATCCCACTTCTAGGTATTTATGTAAAGAAATTCAGATTAGGATATTGAAGAGACACATACATTCCCATGTTCATTGCAGCATTATTCCAAATAAGCAAGATATGGATATAAACTAAATGTCCATCAACAGATGAATAAAGAAAATGTGGTATATATTATACAAATGTGGAACATTATTCAGCCTTAAAAAAGAAAAGAAAAAAGAAATCCTGCCATCTGTGACAACATGGATGGACATGGAGGACATTATGTTAAGTGAAACAAGCCAGACACAGAAAGACAAATGCTCTATGATCTCACTTACTTGTGGAATCCAAAATAGTCAAATTCATAGAAGCAGAGAGTAAAATGGTGGTTGCGGGGGTGTGGGCGGGGGGAAATGAGGAGGTGATGGTCGAAGGGTACAGAGTTCCAGTTATATGAGATAAATAAGTTCTTGAGACCTACTAAACAGCATAGTACCTACAGCTAACAATACTATATGGTATGCTTAAAATTTGCTAAGAAGGTAAATCTTAAATTATTCTCACCCACCAAAATAATGATGATGATGATAATAATAATAATAAAGAGGGTGAGAGAAAACTTTGGGAAGTGATACATATGTTTATAGACTTGAGGGTGATGGTTCCACAAATGTACACTTATCCCCAAACACATCAAGTTGTATATATTAAATATGTTTGGATTTTTACATGTTAATCATACCTTAATAAAAAGTGTTTATACCTAAATAGTTAATAAACAAGAGTTTTTTGGGGATTCATCTGTTATGGTTACTGGATCTTCTAAAACAAAGGGGATAACTCTAGCCCTGAGGAAGGAGGGTGCAGGGGGTTACATTCCTAAATAAAGTTTTAAAGAGACCTCTGTCTTCAAAAGTCCACCAACTGCTCCCTACTTCTATGAGCATGTCCAGATTTTAATAATTCTTA
>NW_006772588.1:182260-191067 GCF_000442215.2 Lipotes vexillifer | reverse complement strand
TCGGCATTCTATTCAGTTAAATCATTCTGGATAAAACCAAATGAAGTCCTACTGACTTTGTTTTAGAAAGAAAACTATAACCCCACAAACTGATCTGGGAATAATTCTAGAACTCTAGATAGGAAGCATTTAAGTGTAATTTGTCCTGATGAGATTATCACATCTTAGAGTTGAATTTCCCTCTCATTGTGATGCCGAAGTTTAATCTTCTTTGGCTGTAATACTGAGTGGTGAACATTAAACACTGTTTACTCATTCAGTATTTTTAGATCACATACACCGAGTGATAACTGCTGATTTTATGCATATGTATCTTATATTCACAAATCAGAGGAAGCTACTTCTGGCTCCATTGTTAGGCAAATTAGTAAAGTGTCAGAAGAACATTCCCTTTTTCTAAAATTTTCTTTAATATTTTAATTTGAAAGTAAAGTTTAAAGTTATATATGGAAAATAAAACAATTCTAAAATACGACATCTGAACTATAAATGGATGCTGCAGATTTTATAGAAAATGCGGATTATAACATTTACATTGTAGGGTTGTTGTAACCTTTAGAATAATTACAGACGTAAACGTGCTTCTTCAGTCGTAAAGTGGGACACAAATGGAGAACATTATTGTTAACTGCACAGTGATTGGGCTTCTATGGAAGGAAAATTTTTGTAACTGACTGCAGTGTATCAAGCATCATTGGGTTCAGATGGAGGTAAGAAAGCTAGGGAGAGGCTGAGCAGAGAGGCAGCACCCCTAGTTTTAGAGATAAAACCCATTTACCCCTCACTTTTCCCTGGTCTACTCACCTTTGCAAGTAAAACTCATCAAACTCAAAGCCAGTGGGATGGGAAACCACAATCAGGTATCAGAAGGGCTTCCACTGGTTTAATCCATTTCTTGGAGGGGTCAGTCAGGTGGAGGGGTGAAGCACAGGCTACCTATCAATATACAGTAAGAGCCTTCAACAGGCTGTTCTCACAAAGGCCAGTTAAGGCTGTGGGCAATGTAAGGACAAAAGCAAATTAAAAATAAGAGGCTTACAATGAGGTATCTCCTCACACCGGTCAGAATGGCCATCATCAAAAAATCTACAAACAGTAAATGCTGGAGAGGGTGTGGAGAAAATGGAACCCTTCTGCACTGTTAGTGGGAATGTAAATTGATACAGCCACTATGGAGAACAGTATGGAGCTTCCTTAAAAAACTAAAAGTAGGGCTTCCCTGGTGGCGCAGTGGTTGAGAGTCCGCCTGCAGATACAAGGGACATGGGTTCGTGCCCCGGTCCGGGAGGATCCCACATGCCGCAGAGCAGCTGGGCCCGTGAGCCATGGCCTCTGGGCCTGCGCGTCCGGAGCCTGTGCTCCGCAATGGGAGAGGCCACAACAGGGAGAGGCCCACGTACCGCAAAAAAAAAAAACCTAAAAGTAGAACTACCATATGACCCAGCAATCCCACTACTGGGCATATACCCTGAGAAAACCATAATTCAAAAAGAGTCATGTACCACAATGTTCACTGCAGCTCTATTTACTAAATGTCCATCAACAGATGAATGGATAAAGATGTGGCACATATATATACAATGGAATATTACTCAGCCATAAAAAAGAATGAAAATGCCATTTGCAGCAATATGGATGGATCTAAGTGAAGTAAGTCAGACAAAGAAAGACAAATATATGATGTCACTTACAGGTGAAATCTTAAAAAGTGATACAAATTAACTTATTTACAAAACAGAAATAGACTCACAGATATAGAAAACAAACCTACAGTTACCAAAGGGGGTGGAAAGGAGATATATTAGGAGATTGGGATTAACATATACACACTACTATATATAAAAATAGGTAAATGACAAGGACCTACTGTATAGCACAGGGAACTACACTCAATATCTTGTAATAACCTATAATGGAAAAGAATCTAAAAAAGAATACATATGTGTGCGTGTATACACACACACACACACATATATATATAAACTGAGTCACTTTGCTGTACACTTGAAACCAACATGACATTGTAAATTAACTATACTTCAATAAAAACAATAATAACAAGAAGCTTCATTCTCCCAGTTGAAAAGAAGGGAAGAGACATCTCGCTTCCCTTCTCTTAGAACATTTACTTTAGAAAACTTATCATTGTAAGTTCTTTCTCTGTCTCTTTGTAATGTGTACAAATTTTTAAAAGCTAAGTAAGCCTCTTGTCAGTTTTCCCACCCAGGAATGTCTTTCTCAAGGACCTCTTGGAAATGGAAACATCAAGGAAGATAGGGCCCCAGTCCCTGTGAGAGGCTAGGAGCCCAACGTGAGTGGGTGCCTTGATTTAAATTGTAAAACTTCATGTCATAAAGTTTGTTTCTCCTTTAGGTAAAGCCAGTTAGCTAACACAGATGGTCATCCCAATTACCAGGTAAATTTAGGATGAACTGTGTGTGGCAAATGGTGTTAATTCCTCTTTCTGAGGACTAGTGTTATTTTTTTTTAATTTAACATCTTTATTGGAGTATAATTGCTTTACAATGTTGGGTTAGTTTCTGCTGTATAACAAAGTGAATCAGGACTAGTTAGTGTTTAGCTAGAAAACATTTATGTAACAGGTTGTATCCACTTTATATAAGAGGGTAAGATTTCCTTCTGTCTTTGCAATCTCTTAGTGGATTGCCTGGGATGCTCACTGAATTCTGGTTTAATGCTTATTCAATAATAAAACTGTTTTCTTTCTCTTCTACCTTTGTGGAGAGGTTTTCTAGCTTGAGAGAAGATTTTGTTTTTAATTACATTTCCTCAACAGCAATTATGTCTGTACACATGAGCAGTAATTACTTAGCCTCCCTCAGAAAATCACATAACACAAGACAGCCATTACTATGAACTGCTGAGGCAGAAACTGATCTGGAGAGAATTCAAATGGTGGCATGAGTCTCACAGAGCCACATAAACAAGCTGTAAATGTTATCATGTAGCCATCATGTTATATGATTGTGTTTTCCTCTATCAGATTTCTGTGAAATTTAGGGATAAGGGGCAGGAGATTAAAATGTTTCAGGTAAGTGTGCTGTGGACAATTCATGAAGACCAGAGGACATAAGGGTTTTTTTTAAAGTTACAAATTCTGGGTTGTTCAAGGGGATGGGTTAAATTATAAAAGAACATTTATTTCAGAAACATTTTGAAAACAGAAAAGTGTCTACTACTCATGGAAAACTGTTTTAACATTTAGATGCACATCTTTTCAGTCTTTTCTCCTTGCATAGTTTTGAGCTTGTTTTTGTTTTGTTTTTGTTGTATAGTCGTCATCAGACTATGTATACTTAACTAAACATTGACATGGGTCTTGTTTCATGTTTCCAAAACTTCATTGTACCTGCTTGAAAATCAACTGAGTGAATGTAGTAATAATTTATTTAACCATCCCCCCATTGGGAACACTCGAGTTATTTTTAATTCTGGTATTTTTCAATACCAGAAATTAAACTGGAAAGAAAATCTGCATGCAGAAAGCTAAATCTTAGAATATATTTACAGAAGTCAGGTGCTTTCACCAGCAAATTTCATTCTTTTCTAGTAAAAGGAGTGAGTTTAGTATGTTTCTTGTAGTCACAATTTACTCATGAGGGAATGATCATGCATTTCTTGGGTACTGTTCTCCGGGTTCACAAAGCTGGTTCTTCACAAATTTGACTTACTAGAGTGACATCTGGCGTTTTGATTTGATTTAACAATTCATTCCAGGGAAATCTTAAAATTTGCTGTCTCCAGTGGATGTCAGCAAAGCCCTAAAGCAACCTCTCCAATCCTCCGGTGCATGCAAATCACGTGGGAACCCTGATAAAATGCAAATTCTAATTCAGTAGGTCCAAGTGTCTAACCAGCTGCCAAGTGATGCCTGTGTTGGTGATCCTGGCTCTAAAGTGGTCCTGCTACCTTGCCTGCTGCATACTGGGATCACTGGGGAGGCTTAGGAATTTTTAAAGCTCCCCTGGATGATTCTAATGTGCAGCCAAGGTTGAGAACCACAGCTCTACTCACACCGCAACCGCAAAATGCATACATCACAGAGCTCCAGCCTGATAAGCAAGCGAGACTTTAGATACTGTCTTGTCCTCCCCAAAATTTCATTTGGTAGATGAAGAAACTTAGCCCAAAGATGATAACACACTTGATCAAGCTCACACCATGGTTTTAGTTTAGTACAATTTCCACTAAAACATAAGATAACTGGGATATTCTATTCTCATCCGTATGCTTTAATCACAGTCTCTAATGGGATTCTTATGGCTAGTACCTCAGCTGAGGTCAGTCCATGTTAATTTACTTTTCTTGTGGAATGGAGATGTAGAGGGTGTGCTTGAGACTCTTCTCCTTCACAAACAGGGCAGAGAAGGTAAAGAGAGAGAGAATAACTCCAGTAGATCCTCCCCTGTTAACCCCATCTCGAGAAGGAAGCACTTGGATGTGTCCTTTGCCCTTGAACTCTCACCCAGAACACAGACCCACTACCTGTAACAGTCCATAGATCTCAAAAACGACACATCAGCTTCTTAGATTCAGTTTCACCAATAACTGGAGGGGGGGGGGGGATAACACATGTGGAGCTCCTGAAGGCTGCATGACCAGGCCAACCAATTAGAAGTTCACAGTGAAACTTCAGGACAAAAATGGGGATCTGAAGACCAGCCCAATCCGCCCAGCAGAGTTGTTATGCTGGACCCAGTCAATGGGCTCCACTGCTTCTATCCAAGCTAAGTTCTCAGACAAAAGTCAGTCCCTTCTGAGTGCCCCTGCTGGGAGCAGGGAGCAAGCTCTGTCCTCCAAGCCCTGTATCTTTGCTCTTAAAAATCTGAAAGCAGAACCATTCTGCAATATCTCTCAACGTTAGCAAGCGAAGATGCCTCCTTAGGCCCTTGATCCCCCTCCAAGTGCTGCTTCATTTCTCAGCTCAATAGAGTCGTCTATACTTGTATCTTCATTTCTTTACTTCTCATTGTGGTTTCAACCCACATTGATTAAGTGTTCACCCCTACCACTTCCCTGAACTTCATCTTGTCCAGAAACCAGTGGTCTCGGTCTTAATTGACCTATTGAAGCACTGCTGAAGCAGATAATCACCCCCCTTCTCTTGAAAACTCTTCAGATATGACCCCTCCTCCTTCTTCCAACATCTCAGGGCTCAGCCTTCAGCTCTCTTACGTATATGCTTTTCTCCCCTTGGATGGTCTCACTCACATCCAGGACTTTAAATACATCTAGACACTCAAGAATCTCAAATCCACACCTTTATCCCCGGTCTTTCCCCTAAATTCCCAGGCCATATCTCTAGCTGTCTATGTTTGGTGAGCGCCTCACCCTCATCAGCCCTCCCTCCAGCCTTCCTCATTTCAATAAACATTCCCCCGCTTTGTCAGACTCAAAATATAGGAGACTCTTTTTCCCTTTCTGCCCACATCCAATTCATCAAATTGGTTTCAAACCCACCACTTTTCACCACTTCCACTGCCACCATCTAGACCAAAGCAACCACCACTGTCCGCCTACATCACCGCAATAGTCCTACACCTGGACTCCCTGATTCCTTTCTCAGTCCTCAGTGGTCAGGTCTCCAGAGAGCAGCCAGAATGTTCTTCCTAAAACATAAATCAGATCTGTCTCGCCCCTGCTTCGATGGCCTCTCATAATACTTTAAATAAATCCCAAACACCTTATTACATCCCGTAAGGTCTAAAACATCTGGCTCTTGCCTATTTCTCCAGCTGCAACTCCTTTCATTCTCCGCCTCATTCCCTTCAGTTTGGCCAAACTATCCTGCTTGCTTTTCCTAGAACGAGCCAAGGGACTTCCCTGGTGGCACAGTGGTTAAGAATCCACCTGCCAATGCAGGGGACACAGGTTCGAGCCCTGGTCCAGGAAGATCCCACATGCCGCAGAGCAACTAAGCGCATGCGCCACAACTACTGAGCCTGCGCTCTAGAGCCTGCGAGCCACAACTACTGAAGCCCACGTGCCACAACTACTGAAGACCGCGTGCCTACAGCCCATGCTCCGCAACAAGAGAAGCCACTGCAATGAGAGGTCTGTGCACCACAACAAAGAGTAGCCCCCGTTCACTGCAACTAGAAAAAGCCCACGCGCAGCAATGAAGACCCAAAGCAGACAGAAATAAGTAAATAAATTAAAAACAAAAAAAAAATGGCCAAAAAAAAAAAAAAGGAACGAGCCAAGCTGATCCTTGTGTTGGTTGGCCTTTCTGTCTGGAATAGCCTTCTCCCTAGACATTCACAGGTTTCATAGTCTCCCACAGTCCCAATCTGCTCAAATGTCACCTTCCCAAAGAGACTGTCCCTAACTCCTCTCTTAAATCACCACCCACTCTGTCTCCTTACTCTCCATCCCACTTACATGTTTTTATAGTCCTTCTTCATACATAATATGTCAGGAAAAATATTTATTGTTTTCTCCATTACTAGAATGCAAGCTCCATGAGGGTACAGAGATATTGAATTATGAAATTCTATATGCCCAGCACCTAGAACAGGGCCTGGCACCTAGTATGTGCTCAGTAAGTGTGAGGTGAATGAATGTATGGAAGCCAGGTGACTGACTGGAAGACAGTCAGCAGGTGAAGGCGGGGACTTGGAAGGTAGGTCCCAAGAGAAATGAACTCCCAGGCGACAAGTCTCCATCTCAGGAACTGACCTCCCCCTCTGATTTTCAGACATATTAAGTCCTTTTACTGAAATTTCACTTGGGGATTTCCAGTGACATGTGCATTAAACCAGTCTCTGAATAACGGCTGAAAGCCAGGATTTCACATACCGTTTTCAGAGAAAAACAGGAAGTAGAAGCAGCAGTCAGGCGACCAGCTCAGTAGCAAAGGGCATGCAGGAAACGGGACCTGGTATGTTTCAATTTGAGTTCATCCACAGACTTAACAAAGCAAAGCAATCTGCACCGGAAACTAGCAACAGATCACAAAGAGAAAACAAAAGCCCAATCAACACGGAGGGACTGTCCCAGAGAGTAATAAATAAAAACAAACCCAAGTCTAATTTTTTTAAATTTTGGTTTAAATTTTTAAACTTACATTAATATTTTAAGTAGTTAGGCTGACGCCTTTGGGCATCCACGTTATATGTTATCCACGTGGCGGGTAAGTCAGATTGTTACTGAGCAAAATATGAGGGCACAGAATGGTGTCTCTGCTGCTGAACAGTCACAGGTGACATGCTGGCTGCTGTCAATGAGGATGCAAGAGACAGGCCTGCCATCAGAGTGTCTCTGCACAGCCAAGGTGTGAACTAACCCGAATGGAGACCAGACCGTTAGGGGGCACTGATGTGACTCCCGATGCTGGATCGGACGCCCCACCTCCAGCTCCAGTGACCCCTCCTCACCACATCCCCTGCCTCTCCCTGCCAGGAACCTCTGCCTTCTGATGTAATATCTAGCCCGTATCTTCCTTCCAATTACCCTGACTTCTTCAATGCCCTGATTCCCCACACAAGGGCACAAAAGTCTCTGCTGATTTTTCTAAGATGTCTCTTCCATAAAGTAATGAATACCTCCTGGTCTAGATCTGGGCTGCCCAATACAGTAACCACTAGCCACACGTGGCTATTTAAATCTCACTTAAATAGAATTTAAAGCATAGTTCCTCTCGGGGAGTTCCCTGGCAGTCCAGTGGTTAGGACTCAGCGCTTTCACTGAGGTGGCCCAGGTTCAATCCCTTGTCGGGGAACTAAGATCTCGCTAGCTGTGCAGCGCGGCCAAAAAATAATATAAAAAATGTTTTTAAATATATAGTTCCTCTGTCACACTACCCACATTTCAAGTCCTCACTCTTCATGTATGGCTGGTGGCTACTGTCCTGCACAGACACAGAATATCTCCACCATCTCAGAAAATTCCATTAGACAGCCCTGGTCTGGATTAAATGGCAGTAAATGTATGGAGTAAAAAGGACAAAAAAATAATGTTATTAAAAAAATGTTATTCTTCAAAATGTTCATTGCAGCTCTATTTACAATAGCCCGGAGATGGAAACAACCTAAGTGTCCATCATCGGATGAATGGATAAAGAATGTATCCAACCGACGTATCCATCCGATGGATACACATCAGATGAATGTGTATATGGCACATATACACAATGGAATAGTACTCAGCCATAAAAAGAAACGACATTGAGCTATTTGTAATGAGGTGGATAGACCTAGAGTCTGTCATACAGAGTGAAGTAAGTCAGAAAGAGAGAGACAAATACCATATGCTAACACATATATATGGAATTTAAGAAAAAAAATGTCATGAAGAACCTAGGGGTAAAACAGGAATAAAGACACAGACCTACTAGAGAATGGACTTAAGGATATGGGGAGGGGGAAGGGTAAGCTGTGACAAAGCGAGAGAGAGGCATGGACATATGTACACTACCAAATATAAGGCAGATAGCTAGTGGGAAGCAGCCGCATAGCACAGGGAGATCAGCTCGGTGCTTTGTGACCGCTTGGAGGGGTGGGATAGGGAGGGTGGAAGGGAGGGAGACGCAAGAGGGAAGAGATATGGGAACATATGTATATATATAACTGATTCATTTTGTTGTGAAGCAGAAACTAACACACCATTGTAAAGCTATTATACTCCAATAAAGATGTTAAAAAAAAAAAAAAGGTATTCTGCTACAGTGAGGGATTAAAAAGAACTGAAGGCATTATCCTGAAGAATGCCAGAATTTAAGGAGTAGACCAGAAACCGGACATTAGTGAATGACAAAGGATAGCTAGTGGGGCAGAAAAAAAAGCATG
>NW_006772588.1:176192-182250 GCF_000442215.2 Lipotes vexillifer | reverse complement strand
AAGAAGACTTTTCCAGAAAGAGAGAGAGTGCTCAATAGTTCCCATGCTGTTGAGAAGTCAAGCAAGATAATGATTGAAAAGTAGACGCTGGATACAGTGACTAGGAAAGGATTTTGGTGGCACTGGAAATAGAACTTTCTGAGAAGTTTGGGGGGGCAGTGTAAGCCAGACTGCAATGGGCAGAAATGTGACTAGGAAAGGGAGAAAAAAGATGAGGGCAAATATAGACAACTGTTTAAAAAAAACTGGTTATGAATTACAGGAGAAACGGGAAACTTAGAGGGTGATATGCAGTCCAGGGCAATTTTTTAAGGAAAGAATGTAAGTATGTTACAAGTTAATGGGAGAACTCTGCTTCTAAGCAGAGCACGGTAAATCTTGCAGGCCAATGTTTCCACCGTAAGAATCGGAAAAAGCTGGAAATATAAAAATATTTGCAGGGGATTCACAGAGCTGTAGAATCGAAGAAAACTACATAAGCTAAAATTCCAGGGAAAAAAGAAGTGTTCTGAGATGCGCTTACAAGTGTCAGCCACAACCCTCAAAACACACACACACTCACACCCCACAGGGAAATTTATCAATTCCAGGTGGAGCAAACGGACTCAATCTTGGCTCAGGCCAAGGGCCTCTGGAGGGAAAAGAGGACTAAAATGACAAATGGAAAATTTGATGTGCCTCAAATACATAGGCTTTTCTTTCGAGGTGACAGTTGCCAAGTTCTGGGGCTGAACGACAGGTTGGGGAGTTGGCCAGAAAGCTTCTAAAGGGCAGAATGACTTATGCCATTCAGGCAACGAGACTCATGAGCAGGGAAGCCCATTCTCATCCCATGGCTACTCTCCCCCTCAGGACATCTGACAGGAGCTGCACAGAGCAGGGGGCGCTGGAGCAGGGGTGGGAACTTCTGAAGAACAGACCTGGGTCTCCCTCAGTCTTTAGGGCTGCAAGTGGAGACGAGCATGGCTCTTAATGTAAAGGACAGAATGGCCTCTTCTGAGAAAATGGGGCACAGACAGACTGCAACCCAGCTTCAATTTTCCTCAAACCCTGATAAGCCCTCATTCCCTCTGCCTAAGAGAGGAGAAGGGGAACCCTCTCTGGTGGAGGCTCTACTTACCTTTTTTTTTTCTGTGCTATTTGGTACACAATCAACTGATATGTAACAAGGCAAGAAAATATCTATAATTAAGTGGAAGAAAACAGATAATAGAACTAAACCCACAGATGACCTAGATATTGATGTTAATAGAAAAAAGGAAAACAGTAAAATCAATATATATCATATTAAATAAATAAGTCGTTTGTTTTCATCCCTAGTGTAATCACTAAAAACATATAACGTATGTAATAACCAATATACAATATAATATATAACCAATAATCTATAATAACCAAAATATAATATATAGCCAATAAGTCAATAAAGAAAATAATAGAAAAATTAAAATATTTGGATATTCCAAAGGAAGATAAGAAATGAAGAGAAATGGAACATAAAACCTATGGGCCAAATAGAAAACAAACAGTAAGCTGGTAGATATAAACCCAATTATATCAAATTATGTCAGTTCATCACCAAGGCCTGAATATTTTATGTGCTATACACGCCTGTGGCTTCTTTACTCCCACCACTAATGCCCCAATTCAAATCTGCATAACCAGTCACCTAGACTATTTCGATAAGCCCCTAACAACTGTCCATGCTTCTCCTGTGGCCTCTTCCAATACACCCTCCTTAGAAACACCACCATAACTTTTCTGATGTGAATGTGACCATGTCCCCCTTCTGCTTAAAATGTCTCCGTGGTTCCCATCAACTAAAGGAAGACATCACAAATTGAAGATTCCCTGAATATTCTGCCTTTCTGGAAAAAATAAAAGGGTCCAAGAATACTTGTGTTGAATTATTCTGTGACAACAATTTCCCAAAGAGTTGTGCTTTTAGAGCAGGGGGTTTCCAGTTTGCTCTTCCCCATTAGTCCCCATTTCCTGCCTAGCTCCAGAGCCAAATATCAGTTGCTTTTTAGCATCACCCTCATACAGTTTTTTAGGGCCTATGAATGAGGGGAGAAATATTGCTCTGGATTTCTGTTCCTAATAAAGGTGATAAAAAGAGAGACAGGGCAGTGTGTTTTGAGAACAAAGGGAACCTATTCCTTCAAAGACCCCTTCGTGCAGGTGTAATGTGTAAACTGTCAGCCTGCTTTCCTCCTTGGAAACATTGTCTGCCTGCCCCTATGGGCACAGCTCCTTAATAGAGCGCACAAGGCTCTTAGCAACTGGACTTCCACCTCAGTCCCCATCTTTGTCCTCTGCCACTCCCAGCCTGGGTCCTTATGCTCCCTAAAATGATGAACTTAATCACAGGAGGTCACCTACCCATCCACGTTGCTCTGTTACTTTGTGCCTTTCCCACGCTGTTCTCCTTAATTAAATGATAATCAGTTCAGATGTCATCTGCTCCGAGAATCTTCCTTGAGTGTTCTCCCTGAAGCTGGATCCTTCTCCATCTTCCCCAACATCTATTTAATATCTTTGTCTTTATATTTAGCAGAATATACTGTAATTGCCTTTGTGTTTTCTTCCCTGCTGGTTTATGAGTGCCTGGATATCTGTCTTGTCTTTGTAGCTCCAAGGCCCAGCACAGGGAAGGACACTTAATCTTCTAATAAGTGTTGTTGAAATGACATGAAAAGAAATCATTTGTACTCAAAATGTTTTGTCCCTGTCTCACCCCACCACAAAACCTAAACATTCTGAAAGTAGATACTGTCTTAATAACACTTTACTAATTAGTATACTTTGTCCCCTGCAGCGGCAGGCGGACTCTCAACCACTGCGCCTACAGGGAAGCCCTAATTAGTGTACTTTTAATTGGAAACATTTTCCAAAGTCTTCTTATACCAGTTATCTCGTAACGTACACTTGCTATGTATCCACCATCCTTACTCAGGGCATTAGGAATCCGGCCTGGTCCAATGGCTTCACCTGGTGGCAACATCGAGGAACTGTTCGACTGCCTTGAAAGCAGCCACAGAACTGGGGAATGTTACTTGATTTAACTCTTGCCTTCCTCTTCTAGGAAACCATGATCAGCTGCCTTGAAAAAGAATCTGTGGCAAGTTGGACCTGAACCTCTCCTTACAGGCAAAGAGTGAGGACATTTTTGTTCCCAAGGAAGAAAAGGGAATCCCCATATTGTGGTTTGGGAGCTGGATATATTGGGAAGGTGTGAGTGGATCTTAAGTGGGAAAAATTTTAAGACACAAACTTAAGCATTTTCTTAGATGCCCTCAACTACCCTCCTTTCTCCTCCTTGGTTGGCATGCCACTTTGGGTCTTGGGTGAAACATAAGCCCACCAAGTATGGAATCTAACATCCTGAAAAGCCTGGAAGACTGGGATAAAACAACCCCAGTGCAAGAGAGTTAGCTTCCTGAAAAGGAAAATTTGACCAATGAGAAATGGAGACATCATTCTTTCTTCGGCAGATCATCCAAGGTGTTGTTTCTCCCCACAGTCCAGACGGAGAAGTCCTAAGCCAAGTCCCCCAACCTGCTGAGTCATCTGCTGTGTGTCTTCCCCACTCCTGGTGAAGGCAGAGGCAGCAATGATAACATCCCATCACCTTGCTTACTGTCTTCCCTTTCCTCTCTTTCTTTCTTCCCTCATAATCACCAGAGCTTGCACAACCCAAATGAACTGTTGGCATCTTAATTCTTGCTTCAGCCTCTACTTTCTAGGGAACCCAGGTTACGACAGTCAGTGTATTTCTTAACTCTCTGTATCCCTCTCTTTAAATCTGTAACAGCTTTTTTCTCTTTTACGTGATATTTACTAAAGAAATTCCATTATAATTTCCAGCGAAATACTCCACACTCTTCATTTGGCTAATTGCATTCCCAGGGTGCCACTTTCTAAATCAGCAGTTAGATCTGAAGTTGGATTCGACTCAGGTTTGAGTTTGAGTTTTTTGGCAAGACTGCCTAATAAATCGTGCTGCATACACCTATTGTATTACTTCAAGAGGTACATGTTGTCCGGTTGTCCCCTTTGGGTAAAGTTAAAATTGATTAGCGGTTTCAAGCCAACCCATTTATTCCAAAGTTCCCCATTAGACTTTCACCTAATGGCTTTAGGAGCTGTTGATTGATATTATCTAGATCCGTTATTGAAAATTACAAAATGGCAATATTGTAATTTTAACATTCCACCTTTACTAGTTGGACTTCTTATAAAAGAGGGAACACTTCCTTATCACTATATGTTTACCCTGAAATTTGGCTTGTGAAGAAAAATCAGGACAAACATTTATTTACCAGTTTCCTAATAATTATTTGGTGTGTTTAAAAACTTCCAATTTTGTGCAATGAGTTATTTTGTAATGTCATTATGAATTTTCACATATTGGATATGTTTCAACCCATTGGCAGGTAGATAAAGAGGAATCAGCGGGGGATATTGAATTGAAGAGCCATCAGAAAGGTCAGGGAAAGCTGGTATACAAATGTTCAGCCAATTGAAAATATTTCAAGGAGTAAAAAAAGTAAACAGCTGGGTCAAATGCTACAGAGTAGCCAAGTAAGATGAGAACTTGAAGTTGGTAATCATGAATTTAAAGGTTGGTAATAATGAATTTAAAGTTAGGTCAGTGAGCATGGTGGTGTGTTTTTCTTCAGGCATTTTTGGCTGTGAAGATACAGGCACGATTAGAGAGATGAACTTAACCAGGGTTGTGGTTTCACCAAGTACAAGATGGTAAAGGGGCAAAGATGTTGAGGGTTTACGCAAGAGTGCAGATATAATAATTAAACATGGAATTTAAGTTGAGTAAAGAGAAGACATGAGGGGAGAAAGTAAAAAGGTGTAGAATTAAGAAATTAAAGGCCCTGGTGGGGTCAAAACTGTAGGAGTTCAGGTACTTGAGAAAAATGAGCTGGAAAAACAGAAGGAGACGGCCAGAGGGTGAGATGTTTAAAAGTGAGAGTATGGAAGCGTTGAAGTTATCAAGAGTCTTAGAAACAGCCAACGGTATGACTGATACACAATTATGAGAGAAGAGGACGTCAAGGAACAGACCAGGTAGATTAGTTTCCAGTTGCTGCTGTGACAAAAAAAATACCACAAACTTCATGGCTTAAAACAACACGAATTTATCACCTTACGGTTCTAGAGATCAGAAGTCTTAAATCCAGGTGTCAATAGGGCTGCATTTCTCCTGGAGGCTCTAGGGGAGAATCCGTTTATTTGTTTTTTCCAGTTTCTAGAGGTCACCTTCATTCCTTAGCTCATGACCACTTCCCCCATTGTCAAGGCCAACAGCAAGCATCTTCAGATCTCTCTGATCCTTTCAACTTCCTCTTATAAGGACTCTTGTGATTACATTAAGCCTATCAGATAATCCAGGATGTTCTATTCTCAAGATCCTTAATATAATCATATGTACAAAGTCCCTTTTTGCCATGTAAGGTAACATTCACAGGCCCTGAGGATCAGTACATGGACATCTTTGGAGGCCATTATTCTGTCTACCACACGGGGTGTCACAGCTCATGACACATTAATACAGGTAAGACTGCTACACCAGTACTTGTGGAGATAATTCTCTCCTGCCCTCCTCCCAAAAGATGCTGCCTGGATCTAGAATTCTAAATGAAATAAGTTTTATTAATATGGTCTCTGAAATTTCATTTCTGTCAGTACAATTATATACATTTTAAACTATTGATATGGAAAGTTTTTAGACTAGTGAATGTAACTTTTTCAAAAACCATTTAATTGAGGTATGATTGACATACAAAAACCAACACATATTTAATATATGCAACTTGATCAGTTTGGAGATAAGCATACATTGGTAAAACCACAATCTATGCCACAAACATATCACCTCCAAAAGTTTCCTCTCACTCCCTTATTTTCTGCATGTGACAAGGACACAAAGTAAGATCTTGCTTAGCAAAATTTTAAGTATAAACCAGTATTGTTAACTACAAGCACGAGGGAGGACCGGAAGCAGGGATGAGAGAGAAAGGAAAGCGGAAGACCCGGGGGG
>NW_006772588.1:133919-176182 GCF_000442215.2 Lipotes vexillifer | reverse complement strand
GGGGGGGGGGGGGGGTAGGCTTCCCAGGGTCATCCTGAGCTTTGCGTTTTAGTCTAAAACCACTCCCTTCCCCATCAGGGCATTCTAGTTCCTTCTCTCTTTCTTTCTTCCCAGCACCTCTTTTACAGCCGCATCTTTTGAAATCCTCCTTCATATACAATCTTAGCTCCAAAGACTCCAGCCAAAGGCACATCAAGATTTTGTGGAGCAGAAAGCTTATATAACGGTGGGGGGGGGGGTCCTTTAAGAAAGACAGGGGGAAATCATCTCAATTTTGCAAATTTTACACTCCCTGAAAGCTAAAGTCTTGTTAGCTTCAAGGTGAACCTTCCTCACACTCCAACCTATGAATGTTAAAGGATCTGAATGTTCCTTTCCCGCGGCATCCTTTTCGGGGGAGGATTGAAAACGCCAAGGAGGGCGACCCGAGAAAGGAACATGCACTGGAAGAGAATAAAGGAGACGGTGGGGAAGGAATAAGGTGAATATTCCAACCTCTCCCAGAGCTTAATTTCTTCCGAAAGCCGCTCCCACGAGGAGCTGCCCCTTTCTAGATAAGCTTCTGCCCTCCGGCTTCACCCGCTCACCCTAGCTCAGGCCCGCCTGTGCTCCGACGTGCGCTGTCCACTAGGTGGCCCCTCGTGGCCGCCAATCCCCGGCGACTTTCGGGAATAGCGCGGAGCCCACCCCGTCCCCACCCTCGCCCCCCGCACCCTGAGCCAGCGCTGCCCCCGGGCGGCCCCAAAGCGACAGGAACCCTCGCTCTCTTCCTGCGGCGCTGCTAATGCTTCCGTGGGCCCCTGGAGGAGAGAGGCCAGCGGCTCCAGCCATCTGGGTGGGTGGTAAACGGAAGCCGAGGGACCGGGGACGGACGAAGAGCGGGAGACACCAGGAGACGCGCTGCGCTGGGGCGTCGAGACTCAGCCCGCTCCGCGACCCACGCGCCCTGGGCGTGCCCAATCCTGAGCGCGGCCCGGCCACCTCCCGGTTCCAGCTGCTCGTGGCTAAAGCCCTCTAAGAGGAGGAACTTTTCCGGCCCTTATAGGCCTCTTAGCGTCGGGCCCCCCCCCCACCGACCCCGAGGCTTCCTGCTCCAGTTCCGGGCAGCCCACCCCGCGCCCCAGCCCCCGCCCTGCATGCCTTCCCCGCCACCCTGGGAGCGTGGAGGGCGCCATCCGCCTCCCAGTTACCCGCTGCGGATCCCGGTCTCCCCCCTGTACCCACCGAGAACTCGTGGAGCCTGGGGAAGAGACTGCACCTCATCCTTCCGAGGCCGGCGGGGAGAAAGCATCACCCCAACAACCAAGGTGCAGAAGCGAAGGAAGGCAGCAGCACAGGCCGGCGCAGGAGCAGCCGCCTGGGCCCCACGCCCGCCCCCTCTCCAGCGCGGAAGGCGCGGTTACAGCAACACAGCCTTAGATTAAGGGTTGGACTCTTAGGTCGGTTGGCTAACGAAAGAAAGAATCATTATTGAATGTGCCAGAGTCCCTACAGGTGGTATCATTTAATCCTCATTAGGAAGAAATTTATGATCCATGTGTATCAAGTAAGAAAACCTGCTAGGAGAGGTTAGATTATTTTAATTTACCCAAAGTCCTACAGCTGGTGAGAGGCAGAGTTGGAATTAGCAGGATTATTTCCAGAAGTTATTTGTTATATTTAATGCATATTAATCCCTGT
The DNA here is from genome assembly GCF_000442215.2 of Lipotes vexillifer. Classification (NCBI taxonomy): domain Eukaryota; kingdom Metazoa; phylum Chordata; class Mammalia; order Artiodactyla; family Lipotidae; genus Lipotes; species Lipotes vexillifer. The sequence goes on along the minus strand of NW_006772588.1, from coordinate 174,502 downwards.
GGTAACCCTTTTCAGTATTACAAAAATAATATATACTCATTGTGAAAAACATAGAAAATGAAAACAGACTAACGAAAAAAGTAAATGACCTATAATTTCAACAGGTACTAACACCACTGTTGGTTGACATTTTCATATATTTGTCTCATATATATGAATATTTGTGGAAATGCATGTAATACATACATATTTTAAAATTAAGCTCATTCTCTATATTTTGTACCATTAGCACTTAACATTAAAGGGTCAGTTTTGATATTTTTCTAGGAATTTTTTATTTCAAATCTACTGACAGTAAATTTATTTCGAAGTTAAAAACAGTTGAGGGCTTCCCTGGTGGCGCAGTGGTTGGGAGGCCACCTGCTGATGCGGGGGACGCGGGTTCGTGCCCCGGTCCGGGAGGATCACACATGACGTGGGGAGGCTGGGCGCGTGAGCCATGGCCGCTGGGCCTGCGCGTCTGGAGCCTGTGCTCCGCAGCGGGAGAGGCCACAACAGTGAGAGACTCGCGGACCCCCAAAAAAAAAAAAAAAAAAAGTTGAGACAGACACAAATTCAGTATTCTTTAAAATGTTGATAAGAATAGTCAATGAAAACTGCTCAGTAAGCTAAAGGATTAAAAGAAGCAAGTAAATATGGTAAATTGGCTTCCAGCAAGCTATTTAGCAGATTCATTATTTAATGATTCACCTTTCATTATGCAAATTGAGCTAGAGGAAAAGAATAAGTAGAAGATGGATACTTTTAAATGAGTGTTTTTCAGCTGTATAAAGGGGTACTGGAGACAGATCTTGGACAGTGTAACCCACATTTTGATTTTTAATTTTCTACTTTTGGTTTTCCCTATGAAAGCAGCTCCAGGAATTGCAACTAGTAAGAATGATTCCATAATGGAATGGCCCAATTACCCCCTCAATTCCATGAATTCTGCCATTTTTAAATCAATGTCACCAAAGAGCAATGTCAACACCCACCATGACAGCCCACAAAAACAGTGGAGTAAGTCCAAGAAGAATTCAGGGCTGTGGCTGAAGGGGATCACCCAGCTTGGGGTAATAATGGCCCAGAAGATTCCTGGGATAGGGCTAATGACGCCTGAGGCTCTGCCTTCTCAACTGCAGAATTCCAAGCTTGGTTTCTACAGGAAAAGCACAGCTGTGCCATAGCTTTGTCTCCAGGCCTAAAGAAGCAGTGTGTCTGGGCTAAGAGATAAAATGAAGTTTGTTCCAGGCCTCTTAAAGTGTCAGAAATCAAAAAAGGGCAGAATGGTGGGAAATTGGACCATCCTAGATGATATTTTTCAAAGTTGAATTGACTGTAGTATGGGTTGGAACAGAAGCAGAGTTGGAAAAACCTTCAGTAGAGAGCCTGGTAAAAAGAAAGGTCATTTGGGGGCAGTTATTCACAGCTTCTAATCATGCTATAAAGTCTGCTCCAGACTATTCATGGTGTCTACTTCTCATGGCATCTCTTCCAGGTAGCACTTGTCTGATTTTTTGCACCAAGTTCAGTTCACAGTACTAGTTAATGCTGGGGCAAGAGTGGAATTCACGTCTCCAAGCAGCCTTATTCTAGGAAGAGGGAGCAACCTGGTACTTAGGTTGGGCAGTGGGGAGAGGTAAGAGAAAGGCAGGTGGAAAAACACTAACCCCTCTCTCTCTAAGATGGACTTACATCTACCTATTTTCATTTTCTACTTTTGAACATCCCAATAAAAGGGCACTTTTTTTTTTTTAAGTGCAAGTGAGCAAAATTACAAGATCCTGAGCTCTGGGATTCAAACTATCTGAGTGCAAGTATGGATCCCAGATCTTCCTCAACTTATGATGGGATTCCATTCTGAGAAACCCATTGCAAGTTGAAAATACTGTAAGTCAAAAATACACTTAATACATCTCACCTACTAAACATCATAGCCTAGCCCAGCCTACTTTAAATGTGCTCAAAACACTTACATTGACTTACAGTTGAGCAAAATCATATAACACAAAGCCTATTTTATAATAAAGTGTTGAACAGCTGGTGCAATCTATTGAATGCTGTACTGAAAGTGAAAAACAGAATGGTTGTAAGGGTACAGGATGGTTGTAAGTGCATTAGTTGTTCACCGCGTGATCGCATGACTCGGAGCTGTGCTGCCACTGCCCAGCATCATGAGGGTATCGTGTGGCATATTGCTGTCCCAGGAAAAGATCAAAATTTGAAATCTGAATTGTGGTTTCTAAAGCATGGGTATTGCTTTTGCACCTTTATAAAGTCAAAAAATTGTGTCATACCATCGTAAGTCTGAACCTGCCTCAAAGAGTTGACAGGTAAATTGCTTTCCAAAATGCCAGCTACAAAGAAAGTGCTCAATAAGTATCTCTTGTTATTTCTTAAGGTAGAAACTTAGCATCAATGAAGAATAAATGCCCCCCCAAAAAAGAGTAGCTGTTAAAGAGTTTTAGTGTGTTCCTGCTGTGAAAGGATAATTTTCACTTTTCAAATCAAATATACTGTGAAATTACTTTATAATTCTTATGTAGATAATTTCTAATCCTCTGCTTTCAGAAACACTGATGGAAAAAAATATAGTTTTCCTCCATTTTGCGTATAGATTGATCATGCCTTTTTCCTAATGGACTAATTCTGTCCATTAAACATAGTCAAATTCAAGTAACAGACATAGAGATTAACAGACATACAGTATCTCCTTTATCCCGGGCACCCAAAAAATGAGTGCAGCCTGGTTCCCATCCTCCTTACACTCCCAGTCTAGTTGGAGAGCCAGACAAGAAACACCAGGACCCCATAGGGTTGACTTAAAGATCAAAAAGACCATACTGAATGCTCATGAAATCTTCTATAATGGCTCATATTTTATGATGTGTATTGAGGATGAAATAATAAAAGATGTTTTTTAACCTAAGAATTTAGAAGAAGGAATCCAAGAAGGCAGTTTAGACCCCCACAAAGTGGCAGCATTGAGAAGCTTAGGCAACAGGAGAGGGAGGTGGCCCAAGATGGTGCAGTAGGAAGACCCTGAACTCACCTTCTCCCATGGACACACCAACATATCTACTTACAGAGCTGCTATCTATGAGAACAACCTGAAGGCTAATAGGAAAACTTTTCCAACTAAAGATATAAAGAAGGAACCACAATGAGATGGATAGGAGGCACAGAGACAAGGTATAGTCAGGACCCACACCCCTGGGTCAGCAACCCACAAATGGGAGGATAATTACAATCATAAAGTTCTTCCCCAAGGAGTGAGGGGACCAAGCCCCACATCAGGCTCCCCAGCCCAGGGGTTCTGCACTAACAAGTCCCCCAGAAGGTCTAGCTTTGAAAACCAGTGGGGCTTACATTCAGGAGAACCGGATGGCTAAGGAAGCAGATTCTGCTCTTAAAGGGCGCACACAAAATCTCACATGTTCCAAGTCCCCATGCGGAGGCAGTAATTTGAAAGGTGCCTGGGTCAGACCCATTTGCTGATCTTGAAGAGCCTCCCAGAGAGCCAGGAGGCAACAGGGACTACCCCTGTGGATGGAGATGCTGGTGGCAACCATTTGGGGGAGCTCCACCAGTGCTAGCAAGCACCATTTGGAATCCTCCCTCTAGCCTATTAGCAATATATTCTTTGACATCAGTCTTAGCAATATGTTTTTGGATCTACTCAGGCAAGGGAAATAAAAGCAAGATTAAACAAATGGAACTATATTAAACCCAAAAGCTTCTGCAAAGTGAAGGAAACTATCAACAAAATGAAAAGGCCACCTATGAATGGGAGAAGTTATTTGCAAATGATATATCTGACAAGGGGTTAATATCCAAAAATATACAAAGAACTCATACCACTCAACATCCAAACAACAATCCAATTTAAAAATGGGCAGAGGGCCTGAATAGACTTTTTCCCAAAGATATATAAATGGCCAACAGACACAGGAAAAAATGCTCAACATCACTAATCACCAAGGAAATGCAAATCAAAACCACAGTGAGATTCCACTCACACCTGTCAGAATGGCAATCATCAAAAAGACAAGAAGTAAGTGTTGACAAGGATGTGGAAAAAAGGGAACCCTTGTGCACTGTTGGTGAGATTGTGTATTAGTGCAACCACTGTAGAGAACAGTATGGAGGTTCCTCAAAAAAATTAAAAATAGTTACCATCTGATCCAGCAATTTCACTTCTGGGCATTTACCTGAAGAAAACAAAAGATATAACAAAAGATATAAGCAAAAAAACCCAAAAGATATAAGTAAACCAATGTTCATTGCAGTATTATTTAAAATAGCCAAGATATGGAAGCAACCTAAGTGTTCACTGATAAACAGATAAACATGATGTGATATATATATATACACATATGGAATATTACTCAGTGATTAAAATATGAAATCTTGCCATTTTCAACATCACGTATGGATCCAGAGGGTGTTATGCTAAGTCAGAGAGAGAGAGAGAGAGACAAATACTGCAAGATCTCACCTATATGTGGAATTTAAAAAAACAAAACATATAAACAAAACAAAACCAGACTCAGCCGCATAGATACAGAGAACAAACAGGTGTTTGCCAGAGGGGAGATGGGTGAGCAAAATAGGTGGAGATTAAGAGGTACAAACCTCCAGTTATAAAATAAATAAACCATGGGTATGTGATATAAGCATAAGGAATACGGTAAGTAATGTTACAATAATTTTGTATGGGGTCAGACGGTTACTAGACTTATTGTGATGATCATTTCGAAATATATGCAAATATCAAACCACTATGTAGTACACCTGAAACTAACATAATATTATACATCAACTATATATCAATAAAAATAAAATACAAGTATCTTTAAACATGTAAGAAATCAGAGAAAACATTTGTTGCCAATTAAATTAGAAAAACATTGTAAATACTACTATGCAGTGCTGCCCAAACCTGAGCTGAGGTAAGCATTATTACATACTGTTGAGGTTATAAATTAATAGAACCTTTCTGGAGAACAATTTGGAAATAGGTATCAAGAGCTCTAAAAAATGTTCACCCAGTAATTTCAATAAATTGTAAGAAATAATTTGAAATGTGGAAAAATCATTGTACAAACATTTCTCAAAGTTTGCTGTGATTAAGAAACAATGACTTGGGCTTCCCTGGTGGCGCAGTGGTTGAGAGTCCGCCTGCCGATGCAGGGCACACGGGTTCGTGCCCCGGTCCGGGAAGATCCCACATGCCGCGGAGCGGCTGGGCCCGTGAGCCATGGCCGCTGAGCCTGCGCGTCTGGAGCCTGTGCTCCGCAACGGGAGAGACCACAACAACAGTGAGAGGCCCGAGTACCGCAAAAAAAAAAAAAAAAAGAAACAATGACCTGGAGATTATCATACTAAGTGAAGTAAGTCAGACAGAGAAAGACAAATATCATATGATATTGCTTATATGCAGAATCTAAAAAAAAAGATATAAATGAACTTATTTACAAAACAGAAACAGACTCACAGACTTAGAGAACAAATTTATAGTTACCAGGGGGAAAGGGTGGCGGGGAGGGATAGATTGGGAGTTTGGGATTGACATGTACACACTGCTATACTTAAAATAGATAACCAGGACTTCCCTGGTGGTCCAGTGGTTAAGACTCCTCGCTTCAACTACAGAGGATGCAGGTTCATTCCCCAGGAGGGGAAGTTCCACAGGCCGCACGGTGTGGCCAAAAAAAAAAAAAATGATTAGATAACCAACAAGGTCCTACTGTATAGCACAAGGAACTCTGCTCAATATTCGGTAATAACCTAAATGGGAAAAGAATTTGAAAAAGAATAGATACACGTATATGTATAACTGAATCACTTTTCTGTACACCTGAAACTAACACAACATTGTTTATCAACTATACTTCAATATAAAATAAAAATTCTTTTAAATTAAAAAAAGAAACAACCTATAAGCCCAGCATTAGGGAAAGTGATTAAATAATTTTATAATCCATAATCCAGCCATTAAAATGTTTGAAACAACCAAATACAATGTGTAACCCTGGGTTGGATCCTGAATTAAATATATATATATATATAATACATATTATATATATATAGAGAAAATATATATATACACATATATATTTAGAGAGAGAGAGAGAGGAAATGAATTGGGGATTAAAAAAAGAAGCTTAGGCAATAGCAGCAGATGGTAGATACAAAGGAAATGGGAACAACAGGCTATTCACACAGCTGAGCTGAGGCTGGGGATGAGATATTTGTGATAAAACTGTTCTGCATGGGCTTCCCTGGTGGCGCAGTGGTTGAGAGTCCGCCTGCCGATGCAGGGGACGCAGGTTCATGCCCCGGTCCGGGAAGATCCCACATGCCGCGGAGCGGCTGGGCCCGTGAGCCATGGCCGCTGAGCCTGCGCGTCCGGAGCCTGTGCTCCACAACGGGAGAGGCCACGACAGTGAGAGGCCCGCGTATCTCAAAAAAAAAAAAAAAACTGTTCTGCTGGGGCAGGAGGGGATCATAGAGACCCATGTACAGCAAAATGTAGTATTGATGACCCAGCCATAGAGATCCTCTCTGCCGAGTAGGTGTGGATACCAAAGGACTGGGTGTATCCCAATGCTGGTATATCACTCATCTGAATTCAAGGCCGGGAAGACGGGGGCCGGGGTGGGGCGGGGAGCGGGGGTCAGAAAGGGATGGCTATAAACAGAACAAGGTGGCATATCTATCAGATGGTTCAAGGAATACAGAAAAGGAGCATTAAGAGGAGGAGATGATGAAGAAAGAAGCTAAAAGGGATCATTTATAAAAAAAAGGGGAGACAGGCTAGGCCTGGAAGGGAAACCATGCCTAGCCCCATCTCTAGCCAGTTTCCATTTGCCTAAAGACCATTTTCCTCTGGGGCAATGATTTTCAAACTTAGTGGCCATACAAATCACTTTAGGCTCTTGTTTAAATGCAGACTGTGATCCAGTATCTGGGACCAAAGAGTCTGCATTTCTAATGAGCTCCAGGTGATGGTAATGCTGTTTGTCCTCAACTTTGGCTGCACATTAGAACCACCTGTGCAGTTTTAGCGACAACGCCAGTGCTCAGTCCTCACACTAACAATGATTGAATCTTGGAGCATGGTGCCCGGGCATCAATGTTTTAAAAGCTCCCCAGATGATTCTAGCCCCAGCTAGAGCTGAGAAACACCACTCTAAGGAAATAGAGTGATTCCTGAGTCTCAGTACTTCCAGCAGAAATGCTCACCAACCTCCTTTCTCTTTCTTTACCATTTGTATCTATGCTAGTTCTCCCAGAAGCCCCTCCATCTCCCCCCAAGAATAACCTCTCTCCCTCTGTCCTCAAGCCATCAAGGTTGGAAACGGGCTGGGAGCCAAGACAGCTGCAGTGCCTTACTGCCTCCTCCACCCCAGGCCTCCCCAACTTCAATGGTTTTAATTAAGCTCCCACCACCTGTCAGGATGACCAGGGATGGGTGCCCAGCGTCGACCTCAGCTCCCAATCTGCTCTTGCATCTCAGGTCCCTCTCCCATCTGCTCCTTGATGGAGGATAATAAGTGCCACAGGTAAGTTCCCAATCACTTGAGCCCCAGTCCTAATAAACTGATCTTATTCCAGTTCTTCACCTAATTCCTAAGTTCCTTCCAGGATTTGATTTGGTGCTCAAAGAGTGAGATAATGAATGAGAAACAAAGTGGTGTAGTATATACCAAGGATCTAGGGAACTTCATCTTCTGCTCCCAATGGATCCACCAGAAAAAAACATTGAGAAAGCATCGGGGTCCCTTTCCAGTAAGTCCAGATGAATTACAAGGGATGGTGGTTGACAAAAGAGTAAGCTACCAAAGGCCAGAACCGGACGTCCCTCGTGGTGCAGTGTTTCAGAATCCACCTGCCAGTGCAGGGGACGCGGGTTCGAGCCTTGGTTTATAGGGCTTGGTTTTAAACATCGTTGCTTTTTAGTATTATGATTATGATGATAAAAACACAAGGTATTCAGGAAAAGAGTAAATACTTAATTTGCATAAAATTTCCAAGTACGACACTTTCTAAGTTTTGACAGATTTGACAGTTATCTAGTATCAGTAAAGTTATATTATAACTCATTCTTGTTGGTAGAAGAAAAAAAACTTTTCATTGAAAAAAAACTGAATTCACTGTGCAAGAATTCTATTTAAGCCACAAAGTGTATATTACAAGACCATGGTCTTGATGTTTCATAACATTACAGAATTAGCCATGGTGACATTCATGGTTCAGAATGTATCCATCCCTACCCCGGCAAGATCTGGGGGCTGGGGTCCAACCAAGCCTTGTTATTTACCAGGATTGATTGCCCTCAACATCATCCCTCCAGGAAGCTAACTTTTTAAAAGAACAAATAAGTCTACACTTGCACAAGCTTCCAAAGACTGGAGAAAGGGAACATTTCCCAGCTCGGTTTTTTTTGTTCTTTTTTTTGGTACGCGGGCCTCTCACTGTTGTGGCCTCTCCCGTTGCGGAGCACAGGCTCCGGACGCGCAGGCTCAGCGACCATGGCTCAGGGCCCAGCCGCTCCACGGCATGTGGGATCTTCCCGGACCGGGGCAGGAACCCGTGTCCCCTGAATCGGCAGGCGGGGTCTCAACCACTGCGCCACCATGGAAGCCCCCCAACTCGTTTTGTAAGGCCAGAATAACTTTGATACAAAAACTTAAAAGGATATTGCAAAAAAGGAAAACCACTAGCGAATTTCATTTATGAAAAATAATGCAAATATTTTAAACAAAATATCAGGAAATTAAAACCAGCCATATATACGTGTATATATATACACACACAGACATATAGATGTACATACATATATATATGTAATATCAAGACCAAATTGGGTGTATCTTAAGGAAAGATTGACCAATATAACTCAAATTGACCATATAACATGTATTAAAAGAAAAAATCTCAACAGATATGGAAAACTCATTTGACAAAAATTCAATATCCATTCATGCTCATTTTTTTTTATCCACTCATAAGGATCTTTCCATCTGCCTCTGGATTCAACCTCTAAGTCAATCTGTCCAACAAGAATCAAACGATTTTAATTTGTATGTAAAATATCGCAGACTAGCAGTCCCACAGTAATTCTCAAAAACACAGAGGTAACTGTCCTCACGTTTAGAGCCAGGGGAAGAGGAGGGGATAGAGGAGAGAGATACCGTGGTACTTGTCGCCTGAGGTGTCCCCTTCTCTAGGAGCCGACTCTGGCTTCAGCTGGCTCGGAATCACGCGGGCAGTTCGGCCGCTGCTCAGCAGGAGGCAAACGACAGCTCTCAGGAGCCGTGGTTCTGGGCTGAGCAGCGAGGTGCCATCCGCGTTCCAGCCGGCGCCCGAGGATCGGACGACCGCATCCTCCTCTACGTCCCCGGGGCCTCTTACAAGAAGCTGGTTCCCAAACTCTCAGCACCCAGTCTTATAGAGTGCTTCTCAGCTCTAACGTGAACACGAATCACCTGCCAGGGACTTTAAAACGAGCTGCGGATTCAGTACATCTCCCAGGTGATGCCCGCGCTCCTTCTGCTGACCGCACTTTGAGCAGCAAGGCCGACTACAAATCCCAGCTTACATCCGGCCCAATAGGAGGACAAGGCGGGAAGCGGGCGGGGAAGCCTCTTCTGTTTTCCATTAACCAATCAGGCCCTCCTGCTGGCTGTTGCAGCAGCACTGACTTACCTGTGCAAAGGAGAGGAGGAAAGCTCCGCATCGGGAGGTATGAATGGACGTGTTTTGAGTGTGGCAGTTGGGCATGGGGAGGTGGATAATATCTAGGTATAAACAAAGTTCTGCACTGTGTCTTCTATGAATCGGTCACAAACACTCATCTTCCAGACTGTGGTCCAGAGACAGCAGTCAGACTGCAGTTTCAAATTTCTGAATGACTCTGAGGTTTTGATGATGTTGGAAAATAAAGAGTTTTATTTCAGGCAGTGAAAACCGTTTTTAGATCTCATGCCTTTACATTTTAGGTTCAATGATCTCTAGAGTGATTAATAATAGATTTTATGAATTACCACTATCTCCTACCCCAGCCATGTTTTAAGTATTTTCTCTATTTTCTAAAACATTTTTTCACAAACCTCAAAATAACTATAAACAATGGGAGATCAAAAGAGTCTTTACCTTTTCACATCTATTGGTAGGAAACCAGAAGAGTAGAATCCATTTATCCAAATGCTGTCAATTATGAATCAAAATTAAGTAGCTTTATTCCTGAGAGGGAATGCCTTTTCTCCTGTTCCACCCTCTACCTTTATTTTCCCCCCTCTAGTTTTCTCACTCTAAATCAATAAGAAATGTGGGAAGGAAGAGGAGGAAATTTCAGTTTTCCATCACAAATTATGTCCTTTACCAATAAGATGTAGTGAGAACTCCCTTATGGAATCCCAAAAGATGGGGGAAGGATTGTAGCCAAAGGAGAAGCCAGGCTCTCTCTCTCCATATATATATCATGTAGTTAGAAGCTAAACATCTCTGACTATAATTTGTAGATTTTGGTTTGGGAGAAGTTTGAATACTTTAAAAATTGTTTATAATTATGTAAAATAATTCTTAAAACTGAAACCAAAATGAATAAAAAAGATCCTAAATGCGTAACAAGTTGGCATCATAACCACACAAAGCAGAACTGTTTCAAGTGACTTTAAAAGACAGTGATGTTACAATTTCTCTCTAGTGGAATAGACCTAAGTTTGAAAAACTGCCCCCAAATTATAATGATTTGGGTTATCACATTATTGGTGTTGGAATTGTTAGAATAATTGACAAGGCTGTGTGTGCATTGTGTTTGTGTGGTCAGAAGTGATTGGGTGATAGGAGGGGAGAGAACAGGGAGGAAATTTGTTTCATCTGGAGGAAGTGTCTCCGGTTCAAACTTCTTTCTGTGCTCCCATTCTTTTTTTTTTTAATTTATTTTTTAAGATGTACAACACAATGATTTAACATACTGTATACGTTGTGACATGATTACCATAATCAAGTTAACACATCCTTCACCTCACAAAATCGTGTGTGTGTGTGTGTGTGTGTGTGTTGAAAATAGTTAAGATCTACTCTCTTTATGTTCCCCATTGTTCCGCTAGGTTTAAGCTTTTTTCCTTTAATAGCTCTAGTCACTCGCTCATTTTTAATGTGAATGTCTTTTGTCTCTTATCATTACCTAATAATGTTGCGCAGTTGGGTCACTAGTCTTATTTTAAGCAAACTTAAATTTGAAATGCAAGCTAATACTTGCAAATACATGTCAGGGCTTAACATGAAAGGCAAACGATGAGCGCTAAGGATTTGCACTTTCCCATCGAACTGAGTTTTTTGTTCTCCTCCTTAACATCTAAACGAATAAATCAACGAAATTACTTGCTTTAGGGCTGGGGGGTAAATTTTCATTGAAAAACATACCCTCACAGTCTATAAAACCTGTACGGACAAATCTTGTTCGTTATTATTGACCAAATGTGGGTGATTTAAATTCGGAAAACTTTTTAAATACGTAGAAAATGAAGGGCCCCGAAAGGAAATGGCCCCGGCCCTTAAGCCCTCGGATCGCTGTGTATCCCAGGCTCACGACCTCGCTCAGCTCTGCAACCGCCTTCCAGCCTGCTCCGAGCTTTCCCCACGAGGAGAAATCCCGCAGCGCCTGATGTGGTTCAGGCTGCAGCCCTGAGGCTGCAGAATTCTGCACCTGCTTCAGGCAAGGAGAGGGGAAACGGGTCTTAGTTCTGTCTTTGTATGTGTAGCTCTTTTCATAAAACCTGGCAAAAGGCAGGCTCTCAATTAAGGCTTGTTAAATTAATGATTATGCGAAGTTTATAACACTGGAGAGTAAACTTTGGTCATGGAAGGTGCGAAGTGGAAGGTGGCTATACTTGTTACAATTTTACTGCGGGTCCATATAGGAATGTAAAAATCTATCTAGGGATATTTTTTAAAGCCATTTGTTCTTCATTGGGATTATCCTTCTATCATAATAGTATTGATCAAATAATAATGATTATACCTTTACTAAGGTTATTAATTATATTGTGTCAGAAGCTATCACCTTACCTGTATAATTTTATGAAATCATCAAAGCTATTTTTTATGTATTTTTTAAAATTCTTTGGCCAAACCACGCAGCATGTGGGATCTTAGTTCCCCAAACCCACACCCTCTGCGTTGGAAGCGTGGAGTCTTAACCACTGCACTACCAGGGAAGCCCTAAATAACTTATTTAATTCTTAATGGAAGGGCTTATAAGAAAGGAAAACTAAATTTTTAAGATGAAATATTGAGAAGAATTTGGGGGGTTTGTTTTACATTTCCCTTTTTCTCATCTAAAAATCATGAACAGGGGCTTCCCTAGTGGCAGAGTGGTTAAGAATCCACCTGCCAATGTAGGGGACATGAGTTCGAGCCCTGGTCCAGGAAGATCCCACATGCAGCAGAGCAACTAAGCGCGTGCACCACAACTACTGAGCCTGCGCTCTAGAGCCTGAGAGCCACAACTACTGAGCCTGCGCACCACAACTACTGCAGAGTGCGTGCCTAGAGCCAGTGCTCCACAACAAGAGAAGCCACCTCAATGAGAAGCTTGCGCACTGCTACCAGGGGTAGCCCCCCGCTCGTGGCAACTAGAGAAAAGCACACACACAGTAACGAAGACCCAGCACAGCCAAAAATAAAATTAATTAATTAAAAAAAAAAAAAAAAACTAACCACCCCATATTTTGGGGCCACTGGCCTTCAAAAATAAATAAATAAAATGAACAATGTCAAACCAATATTCTCAAAATATCCTGAAAATGGGAAAAAAAAACTTTGAATACTTGAATGTTTTCTGAGGAAAATCTAGATTCATTCTATAAAGGTCGTTAAAAAGTAAAGAGACTGCAACAAGCTTTAAAAAGTATAAAGTTGAATGTTTTGTCACTGTTGTTTCTTTTTCTGGTGTTTAGCAACAAAAAAAGAATGCACTTAATAGTTTAAGCAGAAAAGGATTTATTAGGAGATAAAGATAACTTAAAATCCAAAAGAAAGGTGAACAGAGATCTTAGACTGAAAATCAGAGAATAACTCTCAGAAACACACTGCAGGCTGATGCACAAAGAGAGATTCTGCCAGAAATCAGAAAATACTGCATCTGTGACCACCAACCCACAGCTGCTCTCTGAGGAACTATGCAGCACCTGGCAAATGTTAGAATTTGGGGTCATTCCAAGTGTTTGTGTGGAATGTGCGCATCAAGTAATCCTCATGCACTATTGTTAGAGGGTAAATGCTTCATTCATTCTAAAGAACAACCTGGCAAAAGTCAGTAAAATTAGGTTTATGCATTTTCCATGGCACAATTCTGCTCATGGGTACATATCCTAGAGAAATTTTCTCACAGGTCCTATAAGTGACTATTATACATGGTGATGGTGACTAAGTGGCTATCTGAACACCCACTGGGGACGGCAGATAGGTAAAGTGGCAGAGACACATCAGAGACTAACGTGCCAGACTTGGAAGCAGCAGATCAAATGTCCATGTAAAGATCTTGGGAATTTGCAACTGAGTGGGAAATAATAAGTAAAATCACATGTATAACCTAATACTTTTTACATGAATTGAAAATATAAGCACACAAAAGAATAAATAACATATTACAAGACTGACACAAGAAGAGACTTTTTATATAAAATATTCATGGCAAGAATTTCAGTGGAAGAAGGGAAAGCATATAAGGGGAATAAATAAGAATAGAATACGCACAATTACATAAAAGAGGATAGGGATCAGCAAAAAACACTCTTGAAAATGTGACATCTCAACCCAGTGGCCCTTTAGATTTGAAATTCATAACAATTTTTTTTCTTTTTTTTTTTTTTTTTGCGGTATGCGGGCCTCCCACCGCTGTGGCCTCTCCCGTTGCGGAGCACAGGCTCCGGACGCGCAGGCTCAGCGGCCATGGCTCATGGGCCCAGCTGCTCCACGGCGTGTGGGATCTTCCCGGACTGGGGCATGAAACCCGTGTCCCCTGCATCGGCAGGCAGACTCTCAACCACTGCGCCACCAGGGAAGCCCCTGAAATTCATAACAATTTTGAATGTTCCTTTGATTGAGGTAATCTAGTGTAGAGAAAAATAGAAAAATTACAGTTCTAAGTAGTCATGAGACTTTCCTTTTCCCAACCTAACATAATGATTCCTTTGCTAATTCCCCTGCCTGATACATATGCTTGAAGACCTAGGTTCTCAGTCCAGTGACAGCATGAACTAGCAGCTTTGTGATCTTGAATTATGATCTAACCTCATGGAATCTATTCTCTACAATCAGGCAATGCCTTTCTGATATGGGAAGAAAATTAGTGAGAGTAATTTGTCTAGGCTTGTCTGAAACATGGAGTGGCTTTCTATGGTCTATGGAAATTGTCAATAACTGGACACTTCTCACCTCACTGCTCTACCTCTGCCTGCCCAAACCCACAGAATTTCAGTAGTGACTTCCAGAAGTGAGCTGATCCCTTCTGGTTTATTTTCCTCACTAAGAAAATGGAGTATAATTATGGAACCCACCATATCAATGTTTAATGGCCACCCACCCTTAGGCATACACCTAACACAATGTAAACTCAAAAATGTTAACTAGAATTTTATTCTAATTGCTCCCTTCTAGAAATTTTGGGGAGTAAGATTTTTACCGGCACTAGTTCTGTGGCTCTTGAAAGTTTACACTTTCTCCCCTGTGAGTTATTTCCTACACCCTCTTCACTTTCTAAGATACCACACCACCTTATCCATCATTTCCTGTTGAGAGATTTTTCTGGGCCACCTTCACTGGAGCTTAGGCTGTAACTTACTCAGGCCTTTCCATGGAACATTGAAAAAGCATTGTCTGTGTCCATTTGTTGGACCACAGGCTGATATTCTTATTATTTCAATCAATTCTGAGTCCTTCAGTTGGGGTTAGCCTGTGAAACATAAATTATACCACCTGAGAAATTGGGATATGTTGCAGACACTGCTGTGCCTTTACTTAAATCCTTCAATTTTTTTGTTTGATCTTTATTTCTAAGAAGTGCACATAAAAAAGAGAAATTGTTGAAGATAAAAGATTGCCAGAAATTCTATCTTTACTTTTAACTCTACCATTTGTTTCTTTTTTCCAAGCTAATAACTAATCACTGGGAGAGAGGAGATGAAAAGTGAATACATGGTCCCTGAATGTACTTAGAGAGGACAGTATTCTACAGTCCTCCTGGCCAATAACACAGAGATTGCAGTACAGTTTCTTAGCAATAGTTCTAAAGTCCAATATAATCTACAATATAATCTTATAATCTACTCTTCGTAGATCACAGTTTGGCCCCCAAACTATGTGATATCAAAACAGATCTGATCTTAGGTGAATGCATATTATGCTCTTTCTTTACTCCCGTCAGCATGAATACTCATTCTTTCCACACCATGAGTATCAATGACATGCTACAGAATGCTACCCCACACCAGGATGGTCACAGTTATATTATCTCAAGATATGCACCTTCTAATCTGTCTAAAATCCTCTACATTCTGAATCCTAAAGTACATCTACCCTAGTATTTCGTAAAAGAGATTGAGGACTTGTATTTTTCCTAGTTACATATTAACATGAAATCATGATATACACGTTATTATGTAACTAACTCCTCTTAATATCCTGGCCAATTTTTAAATGACTACGTAATGAAATTCTCTCTTTCAACAACTACACATACCCTTTTTGGTGGGTGTAAAAATATTCTATTTCAAATTTCCTATATTAGACATTTCCTTGTTTTTACTTTTTGGCTCAATAATCTCCATCCTATGGAGGTTTTTTTGGTGGACTACATTGCTAGAAGTGAAATTTTTATGTTGTATAACATTCTGTGCATAATAAACTTAATTTATATAATTTAATGTTCTTCAAAATATAGCAGCCATAATTTCCTACTTGAACTATATGTCTACTGCCCTACTCTCAATAACAGTGGTTATAACCAACTTAAAATATCTATGGTAGGCAAACTATGTATATCCCAGTTTTTTCCACTTCTTTGATTTTGGGGAATGTGAGCATAGTTTTTCAATTTCTTCATAGGTGCTTTTGCAGCATTAATGGTATTATCTATCCCTTTTGAGAATTATGTTGCAACTACATTTTTTTCCTTTGGACTAAACTTTAAAGTGACTTTGTAGCCAGCCTCTAAGATGACCAACAATGATCTCTGCCTCCTAGTATTCACAGCCTTGTGCAGTCCCCTCCCACATTGTTCCAGGGTTGGTCTGTGTGATCCATAGAATATGGTAGAAATGATAATGTCTCTCCTGAGACTGGGTTACAAAAGATGCTACTGGTTCCATTTTGATCACTCTACCATGCTATCTCCTCCCTCTTAGATCATCCCCTTTGGAGGCAGCCAGCTGCCACATCATGAATAGCTCTGTGGGGAGGCCCTTGTGTTAAGCAATTGAGACCTCTTGTCAAGAAGGAGCTTAGAAGGTGATCCTCCAGCCCAAGGCAAAGCTTCAGACTGCATCTTCATGAGGAACTCTGAGCAAGACCACCCAGCTAAGCTATTCCAGATTCCTGATTCTCAGAAACCGTGAGATAATAAATATTTTTGGTAAGCTGCTAAATTTTGGAGTCGTTTGTTACAGAGCAAGAGATAACTAATGGAATTAGTGGATTTTAAATGTAATTATGTGTCGCCACATATAATTTATATTGAGTGTATGAATGCATTTTAATGTATTTAATGGTACGCTGACACGTCTCTTTCTGTTTAATTTCTCACTGATTATAATTTTAAGATTAATCAATGTAGCTATATATATATATATATATATATATATATATATATATATATAACTTGTTTATTTCATCTAACTGCTGCAGAATGTTTTATAGAATGAATACACAGCATTTTACATACACATCATGGACGCCTCCAACTCCCCTTTATCACAAACAATACTGAGATAAACACCATTATGTGTGTACTTTAGGGACATGTATGAGATGTTTTCTGGGATATAGATGCTGGAGGGGGTTTAGAGGGACAATGAACAAAAGCCTACATAACTTCCACAAATACTGCCATATTGCTTTTCAGAATTAATAGTAACACCAGGCCTCTTGAGAGGTCAGTTCACAGCAAATCCTCACCAGCTCTTTGCATAATCTACATTTCTAATTTTTGCCCTTTTGATGCTTTCACAGTTTTAACTAATATTTACCTTACATATAATGATTTTCAGACTCCATTTAAGTTTTAGACATTCTATGTTGATCAAATATGGATTGCCTGTTGCTACCTTCTTTCACATTTTTCCTCTGCGTTGCCTGCTTTATCATTTTGATTTGCAGAGCTGACATTGCATGTACATAGATATTCAGTACTTCTGAATTTTAGACTTTGATATTACGGTCTCCCAGTCTGTAATCTAATGAATAGAAATTTTTCTTGTTTCCGTGTACTATCCTTCCTAACAACCATTTTTGGTAGCGTACTATGTGAATATTTTCAGGACATATAACAATCACGTTAGAGTGCCCAGATACCTCTCCATCCCTGCCCTGCTATTATTGTCATATACTTTGCACCTTGTTGGTTGTTGATACTAAGCATCTGCAGACAAACGCCATTGCTGGATCTCAACTGCAGTGACTTCTTCTGGGTGTACCCACACCACAAACCAGCTGTGCCTCCCCTCTGCCTTGGATTTCAGCTTTGACTAGGTTCAAACAATTCTGAGTTGGCCTCATCCTCCATCCACCAAGGCAGAGCTCTTCTATTCTGAGTATCTTTGTCCGAATCTTCACCTCAGCTGCGAGTGTCCTAAACTGCCCTCATAAAACTTTCAACTAGCTAGAGCTTTCAGTCATCTGCCATCTTTACTGTCTGTTCTGTTGTTTGATTTTTCTGTTTTGTTACTTATCATTTATTATTTCTACTATGGTCTTTTTCCTCCTGAAGTTAACAATAAAAATCTGGCTTTCAAAAACAGAAATATAGATCAATGGAACAAAATAGAAATCCCAAAAATAAACCCATGCACCTATGGTCAATCAACCTATGACAAAGGAGGCAAAAATATACAATGGAGAAAAGACAGTCTCTTCAATAAATTGTTCTGGGAAAACTGGACGGCGACATGTAAAAGAATGAAATTAGAACATTCTCTAACACCATACACAAAAATTAACTCAAAATGGACTAAAGACCTAATGTAAGACCAGATACTATAAAACTCTTAAAGGAAAACATAGGCAGAACACTCTTTGACATAAATCGCAGCAATATCTTTTTGGATCCACCTCCTAGAGTAATGAAAATAAAAACAAAAATAAACAAATGGGACCTAATTAAACTTAAAAGCTTTTGCACAGCAAAGGGAACCATAAACAAAACGAAAAGACAACCCACAGAATGGGAGAATACATTTGCAAACGAAGCGGTGACGACAAGGGATTAATCTCCAAAACATACAAACAGCTCATGCAGTTCAATATCAAAAACAAAACAAAACAAACAAGCAACCCAATCAAGAAATGGACAGATCTAAATAGACATTTCTCCAAAGACATACAGATGGCCAAAAAACACATGAAAAGGTGCTCGATATCGCTAATTATTAGAGAAATGCAAATCAAAACTGCATTGAGGTATCACCTCACATTGGTCAGAATGGCCATCATGAAAGTCTACAAACAATAAATGCTGGAGAGGGTGTGGAGAAAAGGGAACCTTCCTACACTGTTGGTGGGAATGTAAATTGGTACAGCCACTATGGAGATTCCTTAAAAAACTAAAAATAGAACTACCATATGACCCAGCAATCCCACTCCTGGGCATAGGTACAGAGAAAACCATACTTTGAAAATATACATGCACCCCTATGTTCACTGCAACAATTGTTTACACTAGCCAAGACATGGAAGCAACTTAAATGTCCATCAACAGACAAATGGATAAAGAAGATGTATATATATGTACAATGGAATACTACTCAACCATAAAAACGAATGAAAGAATGCTATTTGCAACAACATGGCTGGACCTAGAGATTATCATACTAAGTGAAGTCAGAGAAAGACAAATATCATATGATATCACTTATATGTGAAATCTAAAAAAATGATACCAATGAACTTCTTTACAAAACAGAAACAGACTCACAGGCTTCAAAAACAAACTTATGGTTACTAAAGGGGAAAGCCTGGAGGGGAGGGATAAATTAGGAGTTTGGGATTACCGTATACACACTACTATACATAAAATTGATATTCAACAAGGACCTACTGTATAGGACAGGGAACAAAAAAAATCTGGCTTTGAAGGGAGGCATCACATTTAGAATGTTTCTCTCTGGTCATCAAATCAGCTATGGCAATGCTCATGGACTTGGCTGTATTCTTTTTTAAAAATTTTATTTATTTATTTATTTATTTATTTTTGGCTGCATTGGGTATTCATTGCTGAGTGTGGGCTTTCTCTAGTTGCGGCGAGCGGGGGCTACTCTTCCACGTGGTGCTTGGGCTTCTCATTGCAGTGGTTTCTCTTATGGCAGAGCACGGGCTCTAGGTGTGCAGGCTTCAGTAGCTGTGGCACGTGGGATCAGTAGTTGTGGCTCGCGGGCTCTAGAGTGCAGGCTCAGTAGTCATGTCGCAGGGCTTAGTTGCTCCACAGCATGTAGGATCTTCCAGGACCAGGGCTCAAACCTGTGTCCCCTGTATCGGCAGGCGGATTCTTAACCACTTTGCCACCAGGGAAGTCCCTTTGCTGTATTCTTGAATGGTCTCTTGACTGCCATTTTGCTCTCTCATTAAGATGTAAGGACTGAAAACTGTAGCCAGATTTTCATCTTTTTTTTTTAATTTATTTATTTTATTTATTTTTGGCTGCATTGGTTCCTCATTGCTGTGCGGGCGTTCCCTGGTTGCGGCGAGCAGGGGCTACTCTCCGTTGCTGTGCGTGGGCTTCTCATTGCAGTGGCTTCTCTTGTTGCGGAGTATGGGCTCTAGGTGTGCGGGCTTCAGTAGTTGTGGCACGTGGGCTCAGTAGTTGTGCCTCACGGACTCTAGAGCGCAGGCTCAGTAGTTGTGGCACAAGGGCTTAGTTGCTCCGTGGCATGTGGGATCTTCCCGGACCAGGGCTTGAACCCATGTCTCCTGCATTGGCAGGCGGATTCTTACCCACTGCGCCACCAGGGAAGCCCCCAGATTTTCATCTTTTTGTGTGTGGCTCCAATCACAGCACCCGGTACAGGGAAGAACATCAAAATGTGCTTCCTAAGTCTTAGGAATGACTAATTTATCACAGTAAAATAAATTCCTAGTCAAGGAAATCTACAATGTATCCACTTATACTTCTCTCAACAGCTTGAAAAGGATGCATTACAGTGCAATACACCATAGATATGATATGCCTAGGAAAAAATCCATTTACAAGGAAAAAACTCCCCTCAAAAGGCAGTGTTTAACATTTATTCTCATTAAGATTGGAACTGTATCCATGATGATATCGTTAATATGATTATGGTAATAACTGGGCAAATAAATTTCTGCCAGGTAATCCCATTTACTTTTATTATTGAATACATTCATGAAAGCTGCCTTGTAATGCCTTCCATTTCAGAGATGACAAAAGGAGGCCTAGAGAGAGGAGATAATCTGCTGAGAGTCACTCATTCATAGAGGGGTGGAACTGCCCCTCCACCCAAGCAGTCCATTACTGGGGCTTCTTGCCATGACACTGGTCTGAACACAGTCTTAATTCCTTTGAATTGAGCAATTTACCAGGAGAAGACAACATTAGGAGAGTGAAAGTTCAAGTTTAGAATTGGGTCACCACCCTTGCCCTTCTTTCACTTGGAAAATCCGCCTTTGGCATTCTGCCCCCTTCTCCACCACACGCCTCCCTCTCCCCAAAACCATTCTTCTGCTTGGAGATCTGGGTTTCGGTTTCTGTTCCAAGAAAGCAGTTTGGAGCTTTCTACACCCCAGTGTCCGCCCAAACATTTTCCCCCTCCAGTGTGCTAATATTTTTCCATTTCAACCGTAATCTGTACCTTGAAGAGATTTGACCATGAATAATTTTATCCAAGATGATTGGTTTTTGTATTAATATGATCAGGTCTTCTGATGCAATTATCTTGTAGGATTAATGTCACCACCCAAACCCCCTATCTGGCCAGGAGGCCAGAAGAGCATAAAAATTCGCGGGCTGGGGGCTTCCGAATCCCAGACACTCGGTAACGCCCGGTGTGAGACCCACGCGATGGCGCTGCCCTTTCCCGGCTGTGAGCACCGGGGCCCCAGGCGCCGCCAGCCCCGAGCTCAGACGACTCTGCGCCCTGGACGCTCCCTTTCTACCCGGCCCCGTGCGAGCTCTCCTCGGAAGGCCCAGACTTCGACTGGGAAATGCTTTCCAGTCCCTGCGGCGGGCTTCTGCGCTGGGACCATTCGCGAAACGGACACTTTGCTGGAGGCCGAAGCCCTCGCGACGGGACGCAGATCCACCGGCCCCGGACCAGACGCCCGCGACCCACCCGGACCCAGAGGCGCCCCAGGAGAGGCGGCCGCCGCCCCCGCAGCCTCCCTCGGCGGGTGGCACCACTTCCCGGAAGGACGAGCGGAGCCCGAGAACGCTGACGGCGGGGACCCTATGGAGCGTCGCCCGGCTCCTGCCCCTGGGACCCGCCGCACGTCCCAAGGCTGGTGGCAGCGGATCCGACGCGCAGTGGCCCGGAAGACCCAGGGCTGCCAGGAGCCCCGAGATTTGTGCTGAGTCCCTCATCTCCGCGGACAAATTATGTTACAGCATCGTCTCTGCCTTTGCTCCACAGGATGGAAGCTCTTTGTCTTCAGAGCCCTTTCCTTTAATTTTCCTTTCGCTACTCAGTAAAGATGACGAAAAACGATTTCACAGTCTGTTATTTGTCCCATAAGTCCCTGGTTTGTCTGTTTGGGAAGACAAGGCTCACGGGCAGCTGTGGCCGCTGCCGGTTCCCGGGCGGGATACTGGGTCACCGGCTTTGCTGGGCGCCGGCGGATGCTGGGGTCGCCTGTGCACACGGAGCCGGGGATGGTGGAGCGTGGCCTCTCGTGTAACTCCCGGATACACTCTGGGCCTCCAAGAACAGCAGAGGGGCCGCCTGCAGCCCCGAGGACTTCACTCGCCCGGGAAGCGTCCCTCCTCCGTGGCCCTGGCCCTTTTTGGCCCCGAGTCCATCTCAGAGCCCTCCAGGCATCTGCAGGCGGCTCTGGCACCGCCTCCACCGCATTCCCTCCATCCCCTCCCCGAACTTGCGCAGAAGTTCAGGCTTCCTCGGGCGCTAACCAAATCCCAGCTAGTGTCCCTTACCCCTCCAACCCTCCGCAACCCCCTTGCCCAGTGCCTGCCAGCGACTGGCCGAGCTGACCTGCTGTGAGATTGCTGGCGTGGAAGCCAAGGGGATAACGACACTGGACTAGTGGCCGGGGAGACCAGCCACCCTGCCCTGATAGGATGGGCTGAGCGCTCTCGGATTTGGGAGGGGCGTGATCGCTGCACTCCCCACGCCAACCCAGTGACTTTGCTTAGGTGTGCCTCCCAAGCAGAGAGTAAATGGAAACCACCAGGAATGGGACTCTCTCCACAGGGACCCTCGTCCCCTCCCATCCCCCTCCTTTAACTCAATCAGCAAAACCACTCGGAATTTCCAAACCCCTCCCAGCAAGATGCAGTTTTCTCCTTAATCTGGGAGGCTCCGAGGCAATTTGCAAGGCAAATAAGTGTCTCTCCCCACTTATCTGGGCGTGGGTTTCCGATCTCCTGTACTAGACAGACCCTATAAAAGGCACACTCAGCATGGGGCTGAATCATTCGACCCTTTGCTTAGACCAGCTACGCGTCTGGTGAGGAGGCTGAAACCATGGAACCGCACGCATACTACACCTGGGAAGAGCTGTCCTGGAGGAGGGCGCATCCAGAACCCCACATGCCACCGGGCCTCAACCGAGAACAGGCCTGGGCCTGGGCTCTGGATAACTTCCCTGCGTTGAGCCGCCCCTCCTGCCAAAGCCCCCAGTTCTGCGAGGACGCGCACTACTGTGCATGTGGGCTGCCGCGGCGCGCTTGCCCCGGACACGCAGACGGTCCCCAGGTGGAGAGCGGCCACAAACGCTGTCGAGACCCACAAGCCCAGGAGCCAACGGCTAACCCGGGGTGGAGCGACAGTCCCGTCAAGAAGAGGCCGAAGCCACACACCGCAGGGCACAATCGGGCCTGAACAGCCAGGAGATGCCCGCAGCAGCGGAGGCCGACAGACACGCGACCAGATGGCCTCCAGGAGCCCAGGACGATCCCCATCCCCTATCCCGAAGCTGCGGAAACCCTGTGGAGGCTTGAAACCCTGTGGAACTCGGCAAGGAAAGGAGTCGCAGCCTTCTATCTGGCCCACGGCGCCCCTTCAACCCATGCCCTGGCCTGGAGCCTGAGTCACCCCAGTGGAGGCCTCCTTCTGCCTGGCTGGACTTTTCCCCTGGGCCCCCGCCTTGCTCTGGAATGAGCCTGGAGGACTCTGTGGGGCAGACCAGTCCTTGTTTGTCCCTCCTTTCCTGGATTACTGACAGCTCTCTCAATTAGAAATCTCTCTTCAGGGAATCCATACTATCTTAAGGAGCTTTCTTGTACTCAGAGTCGTCATGCTTCTTATGTATTCCAATTGTGCACAATGATTAAAGCCTGTTTCCTTATTTTCTGCCTGTGGAATTGATTTGGGTGTGTGGAGTCAGGACTGGAAGTGGTACAGGTGGGCCCGTGCCTGAAAGGAGAGCCGGGACCCAGGTCAGGGCTCATTAACATCAATGAAATGCAAAGTGAAACCATGACATAACTCTGACTACCTTAGTGACCTATATTAAACTTTTTCATTTTATCCAATGTTGGTAAAGTAGTAACTCCACAACACAGCTTTTGGGAAAGAATCTGAAAGGATCTTTGGAAAGGCAATACTGTATGCAGATACACATCAAGCATTTCAATATGTATACTCTTTGGCCCAGAATTCCACTTCTTACAAGCAAGGAATTATACTTTAAAAAACAAATGTGCTTTTCGGTAAAGAATTGGAAAAAAATAAATTATGATATACTGCAGGAAACCCTCTCCCATTTTAACAACTGCTCCCCACTTCCCCATCCATATGTCTGCACGAGTAGGCAAGTTAAGGCTTAACCCTTCTGCTAACTGGCTATTGGTTGATGGTCTAGGTCCTGGCATCTTACCCAAGCCAAGTCAGAAGTCCCTACCATGGAATGTGCAACTGGGACTTAGAATTTGATCCGAACATGTACTCCAGGTGCCAATTTCCCTCCCAATTTCTTGTTATCTTTCTCAAGTCTACGTGTAAAGGGATTTTCTCATGTTTCTTCCTGGATCATTCACACAGCCATTACATCACAGTCCTCACTGTGGTCCACTCCACTATTCCCAGCTCCTGTATAAGAAAACTTTGCATCACTGCTTCTCTCCCCCTGGATGCCAGGACACGGTCACCCTAATAGCACACTGCTTGCTGTCTGTGCACTGGTACCAAAAAAGGGTTACTCTGTTTCAGGATGTATTTCCTCTACTGCCCATTCTTTAATTCCACCAAGTATCATCACACAAGGTTGAACAGCTGTATCGATTTTTACAGAAGGATGGAGGTAACTGAAGGAAATTACACATCAGGAGAGAGAAAATTAAACTAAATATTGATTTTCTTTTTAAAGTTGTCATTACTGAAAGTACCCTATGACTCACTATAGAAAATGAACCTCTTTAGAATTCCACTTACAGGGCACAATTACGGTTCAAAATAGAATCAGAATATTTACTGACCTTGCACACCAAAAAGTGCCAACCAGGTTTCCCAGACTCTCCAGATCATACTGCTCCCTTAAATCATGTGGGCCCACAGCTATCACCTACTTGTGTTACTAGGGCTGAAAGGCATAACTGGTTCCTCCTTCAGGAGCCTACATTTTGTTTCACTTCTTTCTCAAAAGCATAAAGATTATCAATATACAGGCAGTCAATAGGCAAGGCATCCTCACCCCCAAACTGGAATCCTAACCCCTAAGAAAAGGAACCCACTTTTTGAACCATATACTTAGGATCCCTGGGAATATTTTCCCCACACTAAGACTGTCCCTGACTCTCTCACCAGAAGGCAATCCCTGCCTACAAATGTCCTTGTTAACTCTTCTCACAGATCTATCTATATTCTTTCATGACACCCTTCTCCCTAACAACAGACCAAAACTTATTTTTGATATAGGTGGAAAAAGAAATGGACTTATATTATTCTAATGTCCATCTATACATTATTTCACATCCACCTCAATGATTATTTGTGGAATCTATAAAATACTCTTTCTGCCTTCCTTTCTTGAAATCACCTCGTTCCTGTCTTGAGAAAATAGCTACCTGGTAGATATCTTGCTATTTCACGGGCCCAGTATTGAAGGGTTAGTTTGCTTCACGCTGGCTTACAGGGTCAGTGGAACTTTCCCATTCTTGATGCTCAGAAAAGTCATCTATGAATGAAACTTTAAAAAACAGGTAGGACATAGTACTTGACATACCATTTTCTTCAAAAATTGAAAGGGAAAAAATAAAAGAGAATGGGAACTCTTACAGATTAAAAGAGATATTAAGACATCCCAACTACATGTAATAATGGGTAGACACTGTCTGAAATCAGGTGATCCCCACTTCATTGGTGACTGATATAGACCATCCACAGTCTGACCACATTGCTGGTTCTCACTGTAGTGGCTTCTTGCTATGCATCTATGACACAGGCTAGCTGTCCCTAACCTCTCTGGGGGAAATTACACGGGGGTTCAAGCAACTCTCTGGGAAGGTTCTATACCACCAGAGCTAAATAGCTCCATGTCTTCAAAGGAATAGTGTTGTTGTCCCTTCCTTAAACCTGGCCAGCAGAGCTTTCTGTCTTTATTAGATTCTCCCAAGTCAGCTGCAAAAATTCCATGTTGCTCCAATAAACCCCTTCAGTTTACCACTGCCTGACTAGAGCTTCCAACCTTCTACTTCTTCTGTTGTCCATACTTTCCTCCACTTTCTCTATTTCCTTACTTCTCATTTTTATTTCACTTTGATTGTCTTCCTTCTTTTCTCTGTTTCCTTTCCTCATATTTATCCTACCATTGTCTTTTCCCCTCACCTCATGCAAAAAGACTGGCTTTGGTGGGAGTCATCTCAAACATTAGCGTTTTCTTTCCAGGCAGAGAATCAGCTACCATAGGGAACAAGGTTTGGCTGTGTCCTCATGGTCTCTTGACTGTGACTTTGCTGTCCCCTGAAAATTCAGCTCTGCCAAAGCAGGACCCAGTTCTACAGCTCTGTATGTGCAGAAACCATCACAGCACCTTGCTCATGGCAGCTTGTCAAAACATGCTTGTTAAAAACTTTGAATTAAACTAACTTTGTTACATTGAAGATAAATGACTGATAGAGGAAATCTGTGCTTGGATGCACTGACATGTTTGCCAACAGAAAGTCTGAAACATCTGAGGAAGGATGTAAAGGGATGAAATTTCAGTATAGATCTGACACCGAAGGAAAAAGCAATCCACTCAGATTAAACACACACAAAAGGACAATATTTTGAGTTTGCTATTCATTGATGTTATGTTTAATATCCATGATCATATCACTAAGAATGAAAATAATAATAATTGTAAATGAATAACATGTTTTCTGCCAGAGATATCTAATTACTTAACTTTGTTATTCAATTTAATCATAAAAGATACTTTGTAAAATGTTAAAGTTTAGCTATCATCCAGGTAAAAATATGAGGACAAGAAAGGTTAGGTAACTAGCTGAGTCATTTAGAAATAATAGAACTTGTACCCAAACAGTCTGCAGGTCCCTAGACCTGACCCCTCCCCTCCTACATGTTCTCTGAAATTCTGGAACTATTTTAACTTATAAATTGACAAACAGAAGACCAGGATGGGAGTCTGACTTCTGTCACTGACCAGCAGTGTGATTTCATGCAAAGATGACCAACTTTTCATTCTGATCATCTGGGTAAAATCTGATGGTACTTTTTAAGCAGAGGGGCCCTGAGAATCAATGAACTTACAGTTACCTAAAAGTGTCAGCCACACAAGATACTTTTCATAAAGGAGTAACCTTCCAAAATAGCTTGTCTTGACAGAGCCCTGTACCTGTTGTTCCTTTAAAAACAAACAACACAAAAACTTTAATTCTCTCAATCTACAAAATCAACTTAACTAACTTTATCAAAGATGACTGGATTTTCCCTTAATCTCCTCAGGTCCTGCCTTCTGAACCAATTTGAAACCTCAGAAAAACGACACCACCCATCCTAATATCCTCTGGTTGGACAGCTAAAAAGTTGGACGGGAAGGTATAAATTCTCAAGGAAGGGATCCCTGAAAACTTCTCTCAGAGGCTGAAGCGATGGGGCCGAACTTCACCCGCTGCATGCGCGAGGCCTGGGATTCCGCAGAGGAGTCCCAGGAACCAGAGATGCTGCAAATCTTGAGCTTAGCGGACCCTGAGGAATGGCAGCTCCCTTTCTATCCTACGCTGGGCCAGCTCTCTGGGGACGACGAGGACTTCAACGGGGAACAACTTTCTACCGCCTGCGGGCGTCTGCACCTACACTGCCCGAAACACGGACCCCGAGCGCAGAGCACCTGCAGGCTGGGCGCTGGGTCACCCGCCCCGGACACGACGCCAGCGACCCGCCAGGAGCCACAATCGCCCTCAGGAGGTGGGGCCGCCGCCCACCCGCAAAGCTTCCCTGGGCGGGTCTTGCGGCATCAACCCAACATCTGGAACCCGCGACCTCTGACCGCGGGGACCCTTCCGGAGCATCGCCCTCCTCCTGGCCTGGAGAGACACCACCGGACGTCCCAAGCCTGGTGGCCGCGGACCTACACGCAGTGGCCGGGAAGACCCTGGGCTGCCTCTCCCGCCGCCTTTGGACCCAGGAGCCCTCATCTCCGCTGAGACCCTTCATTGGATGATCCCTTGCGACAGATGTTATTACAATAACACCTCTCCGTTTAGCAATCATGGAAGAACTCGTCTTCAGAGACATTTGTGAATTTTTCTTTCGCTTACTTAATAAATTATACCAAATTCCAACGCCTTTCTCTCTCTTACTTTGGCTTTTGGGGAAGGACCCGACGCAGGGGCGGGGTGGCCGGTGCCAGTTCTCACCAGGGACCCTCAGTCCCCTGATTCGCTGGGCAGGGGAGGCCGGTGGGGGTCTCTTGGGCACACCGGGCGGCCAGGAGTCCAGCATAGGCGTTGCCAAACTGGGTCACACGTGCTGGGCTCCGAGACATCCAGCAAAGAGCGGCCAGCAGCCCTGAGAGCTCCACTCGCCCGACGAGCGCTCCTGCGCCCTGGCCTGGCCCTGGCCCTGGCCCTTCCAGTCCATCTGTGGGGCCGTCCAGTCACCTTCACGTTGCCCCACGGCCCCCAGCGCCTGTCGCCGCTCCAAACGCATCTAGAAGCCTTGGCCTCGGGTAGCGCAGAGCTTCCATCTCCCTCAGGCACTCTCCTGGGCGTGTCCCTTCTTCCTGCTCGCCCCAAAGCCGACTTCCAGCCCCCACCTCAGAGCTGACCTGCAGCCAGAGCGCTGGGGCCCCGGACAAGAGAAAACTAGGGATAGTCTCTTGCGGTGGGGCGTTTCTGCGGCCAGATTCTCGAGCGGTTAGGCTCGCGTCACTTCCTAACTCCAACTTGGCGACTTCCCAAGGCGCCTGACTTCTCATTACCATTAGGAGTTGAACTAGGGTGTCCACCCAATCCGGGGTTTGAAACGGGGCCTGAGAGAACAATGGCAGGCAAAGTGTAAGTGCTTAATAAATGTTAATACAATTATACTGAGAATTTCTCAACTGCTGTGATTTCTCTGGGGGCAAAATCCTTCACTGGGGTTAATCTCACAGGAGTCTGAATGTGGGGACTCCCTGCCTTGGGAGCCGTTTCCTGGAAACCCTTCACCTCGTCGCTCTGGTTTCTGGCATCCCACCCAACCTCACCCTTTCTCTCCTTTCCCTGCCAGGATTCCACGGGCCACCTGTGCAGCCTGGATGCTGTGGCTCAACCAGTATGTAACCCTGGCCGGTCCCCAGGGAATGCAAAAAATATTCTTTTCACCCATCTATTAGACCACAGGGTGATATTTTACTTCTTCAGATTCAAACAGAACTTTTCCATTGAGGCCTGAGCATGGGAAATATACAGCTCATAACAAGAGTATGCGATGACATGGGTGTGTGTTGTAGACACTGCTGTGTCTTTATTAATGTACTTTCATTTCCTACTTTGTCCTTTAATTCTTTTTCTTTTTTGTCCTTTAATTCTTAAAGAGTGTATGTCAGAAATGAAATCAGTGAGAACTGGAAATAAAGAAATAAATTATTTTAAAATTTCATCCTCACTTTTTCAGTAGTCATTTCAAATCTTCAGCTCTTAGACAAATAAATGAAATAGGCCTTGAATTCATGGAAAGACAGAGTTCTCTATAAATTCACTTGTCAGGAGTCACTAGCAGTATTTGGAGTACAGTTCTACAGTTCCTTTAGCGATTCTAAAATCCAAAATTTTATGGAATCTACCCTTTTGTGTGTAAATTTCTGTGCAGAACTCATTTGACAGCAAACTATGGCATAGATTGATGTGAGGCCACAGTGTTCTCTCTCCAAAGTAACATAAGTATTCATAAGAATGACTGATTACTGGGACTGTCCTAGACTATGCGGACAGGTATACTCTACCAGGCAAGCTCTTATTATCACTTTATAACTTCTTGCATTTTAAATGATAGCATACATCTAGACCCTAGTATTTTATTAAATATATTAGAATATCTTTAATATTAAATAGTGTATTTGCAATATGTAAAATTATAAATTTAGGTTGTTTTTGGTCATGAAAATGACAAGCAATGCTGAATGCTATAGAAGCCCCTTTGCTGGTGGAAAGCTGGAGTTATTGCAGTATATGATCATCTCTTTCATGGTTAGAGAAAATTCTTTTCTGGCATAGATGGCTGCTGCCTTTACCTGTAAATATTTCTAGTAATGGGGTTTATGTGTTCCTTTTTTTTTCATTTTATTTTTCTTTTCTTTGTTTCCTTTTCCTTTTCTTTTATTTTTAACTGTCTTGAACCTGAATGGCACCAGCCACCCCTGCCTGGGCTCCTTGTCCTTCTACAACAGCCAAAGCAGGAACCCATGGGATAAAGAAGGATGTTGGAATTTTTGTAGAATTTATTAAGCAAACGAAAGGAATTTTCACAAATGTCTATGATGGCAGAATTTCTTGCATGATTGCTAATTCATGTAATTCAATATTGGGAATGTGAAACAGCAAGGTATCTACCAGGTAGCTATTTTTTCAAGTCTAGAAATGGAATGATTTCAAGAGGGGAAGGTAGGCAGGGAAAACAAAAGCAAAAATAATCTAGTGGGACTACATGAAACTAAAAACATCTGCACTGCCATAGAAACTATCATCAAAATGAAAAGGTAACTGGGATTTCCCTGGTGGTCCAGTGGTTAAGAATCTGCCTTTGGGCTTCCCTGGTGGCGCAGTGGTTGAGAGTCCACCTGCCGATGCAGGGGACAAGGGTTCGTGCCCCGGTCTGGGAAGATCCCACATGCCGCGGAGCGGCTGGGCCCGTGAGCCATGGCCACTGAGCCTGTGCGTCCGGAGCCTGTGCTCCGCAACGGGAGAGGCCACAACAGCGAGAGGCCTGAAAAAAAAAAAAGAATCTGCCTTCCAATGCAGGGGACTCGAGTTTGATCCCTGGTTGGGGAACTAAGATCCCACACGCTGCAGCGCAACTAAGCCCCCTGCCCCGCAACTACTGAGCCCGCGCGCTCTGGAGTCCGCCTGCCACAACTAGAGAGAAGGCCGCACACCACAATGAAGAGCCCATGTGCCACAACTAAGACCCGATGCAGCCAAATAAATAAATAATTTTTAAAAAACATGAGAAGGCAACCTTCTGAATGAGAGAAGATATTTGCAAATCACATATCCATCAAGGAGTTAATATTCAAAATATATAAAGAACGCATACAACTTGACAACAACAAAACCCCCAAACAACCTGATTTTTCAAATATGCAGAGGACCCAATAGACACGTGAAAGATGATCAACATCACTAATTATTAGGGAAATGCAAAGCAAAACCACAATGAGATATCACTTCATACCTATCAGAATGGCTATTCTCAAAAAGACAAGAAATAACAGGTGTTGGTGAAGATGTGAAGAAAATTGTACCCTCCTACACTGTTGGTGGGGATGTAAATTGGTGCAGCCACTTTGGAAAACAGTATTCAGATTCCTCAAGAAGTTAAGAATAGAACTACCACACAGTTCAGTTATTCCACTTCTGGGTATTCATCTGAAGAATACAAGAACACTAACTTGAAAGGATAGATGCACCTCAATGTTCTCAGCAGTGTTATTTACAACAGTTGAGATATGGAAATGAACTCATAGACACAGAGAACAGATTGGTGGTTACCAGAGGGGAAGGGAGCTGTGGGTGGTTGAAATGGATGAAGAGGGTCAAGTGTATGGTGATGGATAGTAACTAAACTTTTGGGGATGATCACTTTGTAATGAACATAGATGTTGAATGATAATGTTGTACACCTGAAACTTATATACCAATTTTACCTCCATAAAAAAAGAAGGAAAGGCAGAAAGGATATTTTATAGATTTCACAAATGATCATTGAAATTGATGTGAAATAAATGTAGATGGATTTTTGAATAAAATAAGCTCCATTTCTTTATCCATTCTTCCCACCTAGAGAGACATATCCAAATTTATATAGCAAATGAGTGCCCACATAATCTATTCAATTTGTTTTTTTCAGTAAAGAAAGATAAAAATGATGTACATTTCCTGTAAGATATGGAGAAAATAATGTGACTTCAAAAGAGTCCCCATCTAGTGACAAATCCAGAAAAATAAGCCTCCACACTGCACTGCAGTATCTAATCTAGAGAACTGATGAGGAAAAAAATAAATTTCTCTATGGCAGGACAAACTAAGTCAGAATTGAAACCCACATGACATGTCCCCATTTGGGATGGGGTTTTCCCAGTTTGCAATGTGCCTCTGCATAATACATTAACCAGACCTCCTCAAGGCAGGAGGATGCAATCAACCTTTGAGAAAAATGGTCCCTTTTTCTGACACCAGCATTGTCATTTTTAAGATGACTATTTCTTTCTTCTCCTGCACAGGGGGTCACATTGACCTAACAACTCACTGTATACATGCACAACTGACCAAAACATCCCTGATGAACTTTATGTATAATGTTAACCTCTCAATATGAGACATAATTATTTGTCTCAAAAATGTATAAAACTGCACATCTAGTTCCTGACAGGTGGAACAGTCCTCAGAACTTTTGACAGTCTGTCTCCTGGGTTGTAATCCTCAGTTTGACTCAAATAAAATTCTCTTTTTTCTTCTTAGCTTGATTATTAATTGAATTTTCATCAACAGAACCAAGAGGTAAATAAATTTACATTAGAAACCAGAATGGGAACACTCTTGAGACCAGAAATGTAAAGCACCTCCATAAGTGGACTCTAGGTGTCTAGATGATGCATGCTGAGAGCAGGAACAGGTAACTGACAAGCGATCATTGGGTAACATCAGCAGTGATCCCCGCAAGCTGACTGCAGCATTGCTTTGCCAAGTAGTAGAGTTACGTCTGTGTATCTCTTTCTGACTTACTTCACTCGGTATGACAGCCTCTAGGTCCACCCACATCACTGCAAATAACTCAGTTTCGTTTCTTTTTATGGCTGAGTAATATTCCATTGTATATATGTGCCACATCTTTATCCATTCATCTGTCAATGGACACTTAGGTTGCTTCCATGTCCTGGCTATTGTAAACAGAGCTTAAATGGCGCTTTTTCTGATGCTACTAAGAATGCCAACACATTTGCCCCAAGTCTAGTAGGAAGCTCAAAGGCATGACGTTACACGATGGCTTTAAAGTGAAAATGAGGACTTTTCTTAACCCTAGCAAAGGTTGGTAGCTACGGTGGGGGTGTCCAGACTGCAGGGTTTGATTAAAAGGGATTACCTTTTACCATTTTTGTAGGATGACATTTGTTTTATGGATTTCAGGGGCATTTACAAGAAATGCGCTAAATTAAGTCTCGCTTATGTTCCTGAAATAGGATAGATTTTGTTTTGCTTAGGGGGCTTAAATACTTTTGCTTGAGGGATTATCAAGCATGGTCTATTTTATTTTAATTTATCATATTTTATTTAAAATTTTTAAATTTTAATATTTTATGTGCAACTTTAGGAATTTTAATTTTTACTATTTTATTTCATTTAAATTTATTTTTATTTTATACTGTTATTTTATTTTTTTAATATTTAAAATCTTTACATTTTTTCTTGGTTTATCTGAAGAAAACAAAAACACTGAATAGAAAAGATATAGGCACTCCTATGTTCACTGCAGCATTATTCACAACAGCCAAGATATGGAAGCAACCTGAGTGCCTATCAATAGTTGAATGGATAAAGAAGATTTGGTATAACTATACAATGGAATATTACTCAGAAACAAAAAATGAAATCTTGCCCTTTGGGACAACAAGGATGGACTTAGAGGATATTGTGCTAAGTGAAATAAGTGAGACAGAGAAAGACAAATATTGTATGATTTCACTTATATGTGGAATCTAAAAAAACAAAGGAACAAACATAACAAAACAGACATCTGTATGTCTTCTTTGGAGAAATGTCTATTTAGATCTTCTGCCCATTTTTTGATTGGGTTATTTGTTTTTTTTATTATTGAACTGCATGAGCTATTTGTATATTTTGGAGATTAATCCCCTGTCGGTTGCTTCATTTGCAAATATTTTCTCCCATTCTGTGAGCTGTCTTTTTATTTTGTTTATGGTTTCCTTTGCTGTGCAAAAGATTTTAAGTTTAATTAGGTCCAATTAGTTTATTATTGCCTTTATTTTCATTACTCTAGGACAAGGGTCTCCAACCCCTGGGCCACAGATAATCGGTCTGTGGCCTATTAGGAACTAGGCCGCACAGCAGGAGGTGAGCAGCAGGCAAACGAGCAAACTGCTCCCCATCACTCGCATTACTGCCTGAGCTCGGCCTCCTGTCAGATCAGCAGAGGCATTAGATTCTCATAAGAGTGGAAACCCTACTGTGAAATGCACATGCAAGGGATCTAGGCTGTGCACCCCTTATGAGAATCTAATGCCTGATGATCTGAGGTGGAGCTGAGGCGGTGATGCTAGTGCTGGGGAGCGGCTGCAAATACAAATTATCATTAGCAGAGAGACCATAATAAATTAATTGCTTGCAGACTCATCAAAACCCTATCAGTGAGTGGCAAGTGACAATTAAGCTGCATCTGGTGGCAGGCTTTAAGTCAGAATCTGACACTTATTTTAGTCCGTGCATAGCCTACCTATTATTTTATTTACCACTTCCATCCATGCCTCTTTCCCACACTGCACATTTTTCTCAGTCACAGTTTTGGTAAGCCCACAAGCTAGCCCTAGCCAAGATGAGTAAAAAACAAACGTTGCTGGAGAGCTTCTTTGAAAAGGGGAAGAGACCCAATGATGAGACAACAGAAGACTCTAAGACTGCCAACAAAAAGAAAGCTTTAGGGCTTCCCTAGTGGCGCAGTGGTTGAGAGTCCGCCTGCCGACGCAGGGGACATGGGTTTGTGCCCCGGTCCGGGAAGATCCCACATGTCACGGAGCGGCTGGGTCCGTAAGTCATGGTCGCTGAGCCTGTGCGTCCGGAGCCTGTGCTCCTCAACAAGAGAGGCCACAACAGTGAGAGACCCGCGTACTGCAAAAAAACAAAGAAAGCTTTAACAGGAGGGCTGCTGATGTGTGTTGTGGACACTGATATGCCTTCATTCTAAAATACTTTCATTTTCTACTTTGGTCTTTGTTTCTCTTGGAAGAAAACCATATTTAAGGATTTAAGGATTGTGCACTTGCACAAGCTCAAGGATACCTTGAGAATCTCCTTTATATTGATTCTGTTTTGCTGGAAACCATGACTACTGCAGCCGGTAACCACTGAAGGACCAGATGAAGAAACCATCTACAGAACTAGCCAAAGCCTTAAATCATGTAAGACATAATGATGAACCATGCTGGGTGCATTTGACTTAACTTCTGTGAGAATCAAGGTGCTGGAATCTTCTTAAACATTTAAGGATAAGGACTTAGGTAAATTTCTTTCTGCTGTATCTATTCGTTGTTTGATATATAATTGGGACTCTAGTAAATATTTTATTAGAGTGTCTTTACTATTTAGATAGTGTGTTAGAGCATACATAATCACAATCATAGGTTCTCTCAATTATGAAGCTGAATAGTAATGCTGGATACTGTGGAAGTGCACTTTGCTCAGTGCAGTCCTGGAGTCATTGCAATATTTGATCATCCATTTGACTGTTACAGGAGATTCTTTTCTGGAATAGATTAAGGTTGCCATCACCTACAATTCAACCTCTAGCAGTGAGCCCTCTGTGCTAGACTTTTATATGCTTGAGCTTGTGCAAGTGCACAAGTCTGTTAACCAAAAATTCCAAGAACACAGGGGATATTCATATATGTATAGCTGATTCACTTTGTTATAAAGCAGAAACTAACACACCATTGTAAAGCAATTATACTCCAATAAAGATGTTTAAAAAAAACCTTGTATTTGGGGTTTGTTAGGACTGCAGCAGGGGATGCATAGATTCAAGAAAGCACTTGAATTGTGTTCTGATGAACTACGAAATGGGGGAAGCCTAAAAATAGAGCAAGGTGGGCTTCCCTGGTGGCGCAGTGGTTGAGAGTCCGCCTGCTGATGCAGGGGACGTGGGTTCGTGCCCTGGTCTGGGAAGATCGCACATGCCGCGGAGCAGCTGGGCCCGTGAGCCGTCGCCGCTGAGCCTGCGCGTCCGGAGCCTGTGCTCCGCAAACGGGAGAGACCACAACAGTGAGAGGCCCGCGTATCGCAGGAAAAAAAAAAAAAAATAGAGCAAGGTTACCTGAATTATTTTTCGATAATTAGAATTGGCCTTGGAAAGAAGTAAGACTGCTTGCTAAGCAGGGTTTGGTTGGTGTTGGAAATCATTACATAGTTGTGAAGGGGAGGAACTTTGAAACTACAAGGTTGGGCTAGCAGCTGCTAGCAGGTATTGTTTTGAAAAGGACTGGTGGTGTCCTTGAATTTGATACAGTTCAGAAAGTTCAGGTTCTCAGTGATGCAGAAAGGTGCCTGAAACCATATCCACAATGGCCACTTGGCTCCATTTTGGAGGCCTGAACCATAGTTACTTCATTTTTATTTTCTAAACGATCATAAATATGTCATCAAGTCCATAAATATAGTATTCTTCCAAAAGACTTAAATTACATGGTTCTATCCAGAGGAACAAAGGTATCCCCACTTATTCCAATCTTCTTCTACAACATAGAGTATTAGGATTTAAATATTTACTCCATAGATGTCACATATTAATATTGCATTTTTCATTTGAAACTCAGGATCACAGAGCTAGCAAGTACGAAGGGTTTTGAATAAAACCCAGATACATAAGCAAAGACATAGTGGTGGGTGAGAATGTAAGAATATTTGAGAGGAGGGTTCATAAAACAGTAACTGCATAAGGTAACTAGTGGATTTTGTCCCATCATTTATATCAATTAGAAGTTGAATGTAGTTATAAACTTTGTTCGCTTTATTTATAACTAAATTGGCCATTCTTCTCACTTTCACCTACAGTTTTTTGGTAATAGGGTAAAATGAAGTCTATTTAAACATAATCCAAAAAATTTAGCTATAAAATATCTGTTGAAAGCATAATGCAATAAAATAGCACGAGCTTCTTTAAAAATAGAGTAAAATGATGTTCAAACTCACCAAAATTTAAAAACAAAATATTAAACAAACATATAAATTCAAAATATACCTTATTACACCAATGATCATGACATTGTAGGGCAATATACACCTTCTGTAATGCAGTGACAGTACATTTGGTACAGTAATTTAATGGGGAATATAAAGATATGAATTAAATTCACAACGAACATATTCTTGACACATAATGTTAACTTTTGGTCACTGTAGTACACACACAAACAAAATTCCCACAAGTTGAGGATGATCAAAGCCAAAACGTGGATGTTGGGAAATCTGTAACAATAAGGTATTAGAAATTTTAAAAATTGGATCCAAAATGGAATATATGCACTTGAAAAATGCAATGTTATTATGTAGATACAAGATATTAAGTAAAAAAGAGCTAGTTACATAATGGTATGTATATCATAATTCCATTTCTGTTTTTCATTTCTCTATAACTAGAAAAATTACAGGTCCACAAAATCATCTCAGAAATTATTTTGGTTGGACTTCAGAATGTGTAAATCATGAAGTGATGATATGTGCTTGCCCTGCAAGACAGTAACCCTGCCTGTGGGGTCAGGACTTTACCCAGTAATCACCCATTCCTATTAATATTCATGTTAACTGGATATAGAGTACACTTTAACCTCTTAGATTAAACTCAAAGGGGTATGTCTGCAGAAAATTTTGGATTTTAGAATCGCTCAAAATAACTGTAGAATTGTACTCCAAATACTACCAGTAATAATGGCAAACAAGTTAATACAGATAAATCACTCTCACCATGATTCAAGGGATATCTCATTTATTCTCCCCAAATTAAGTATTTTGAAATACTAACAAGAAATGTTGAGGATTAAATGAAAATTTTATTAAATTCAAGAATGTCATTTATTTCCTGTGTTTTCTGATTTCCTTCCTCATGTATACAAAGGACAGGTAGAAACCCAAAGTATTCAAATAAAGGCCTATCAGTGTCTACAACACACATCAGCAGCCCTCCTGTTAAAGCTATATGTTCCACAAGCTAGCCCTTACTGGAAAAATTCTTTTAGAGTCTGAAAAAGTAAACTATCACCCCGTGGTCCAACAGATTATAAAAATAATATGTTTGCAATTCCCAGTTAACAGGCCAGGGTTTCTGTAACAGCTGAGTCACAGCACCCACGTCTACATTGGTGGCACATGGAATTCTGGCGGAGAAACGGGGGGGTGGGGAGGGTGCGGTTGGGTTGCGGTGCCGGAAACTAGAAAAGCGAGGTGAGAAGATTATAGGGGATAGCTCCCAGGGAAGATAGTACAAATTTTCAGACACCGCCGAGTTCAATCCTCTTGAACTTTGCTGCCCCTGAGAAATCGCAGTAGGAGAACGATTATAAGGAGAACTGTAGTTAACCTTAACCGAGCGTTTACAGCTTGCTGGACATGGTTCTAAATCAGTGCCCCATACCAGCCCCGCACGCGGCGTATACTCTAGTGAATTCCCGTTTTCTTCAGCGAGGTAAGGCTCCTGGCGCCTTGGAAAGTCCCCAAGAAACTCTGACAAACTAGCGGTCAGCGGCCGAGAAACCTCGGGGTTGGAGGGAGGAACGGTGCAGCAGCCTACTGGACACCCACTGGGTGCAAATTCGTGTTGTGTCAGGAAAACGGCGGCCCGTTTCGCTCCTAGCGAAAACGCCAACGGAGCTCCAGACGGGCGCGAATCACGGTGCCGCGACACTGAACCGGCTGGCCACGAACGGAGCGGTGCTAGGACCGAGAAGACGACGGCACATAGGACCCAGGACCACGCGAGGAAGAAGAGTTCCCTTTGGCGCCGTGAGGGTGGCGGCCAAAGTGAAAGCGCCCGCTCGGCGCTGCTGGCGGAAGTGCGGCTGAGAAAACGCGGACTGGGCGGCAGGAACCGGGCCCCGCGCAGCACCCGCGGCGCGCGGAAAGGGGCGCTAGCGCGGCCGAGACCCAGCGGCGCTCCTCCGCTCCCGGGCACAGGCGGCCCAGGGAGCTGCCGCTGAGCGCAGACACACTCAGGAACTCGGTAGAAAGCTACACGTAAATTAAAATACTACAAATGCATAAGAAATCCTAAAATGAAGATACAAGTGAAAACAAAACAACAGAGCAAAACACACCGGAAAAGAATTTTTACAAGCCAACCGTTCAGAGAAACTAGCCCTCCAAGAAACAAACAGCAAAACACCGTTGAAAGGGGCAGTCCTAGGATTAGATGATCGCTGTCACTCTCGCTAAATCGGTGTTTGCCACGCTCCAAAGCGCATCCCCGGGCACACTCCGGCTGGCATGAGTGAAATGGGCAGCATAGCTAATGCGGAACTCGCTATTTGAAAATGGCTCAAAGCAAGTGCGTTGCTGCCAGCCACCCGCTGCGAGGGAT
This sequence comes from Lipotes vexillifer, assembly GCF_000442215.2. Classification (NCBI taxonomy): domain Eukaryota; kingdom Metazoa; phylum Chordata; class Mammalia; order Artiodactyla; family Lipotidae; genus Lipotes; species Lipotes vexillifer. The sequence goes on along the minus strand of NW_006772588.1, from coordinate 135,110 downwards.
AGGGAAGGCAGCGGGGCTGCGACCCTGAGAAAGCTCCGGCTGCACTCTAGTGGAAACTACTTCTGAGTAAACGCCGGCCTAGGGCACTTGCCGGGGCCGCGACCGACCAAACACTGGCACAGAGCGCCTAAGGGTGCCGGGACCCAGCAAGGCGGGCACAGCGCAGATAGCGGCGTTGTGGCCAAAGTCAAATGTCCGTTTTGGCGCTTTCGAGGGTGCTGCCACCTAGAAACTGCGGACACTGAGAACTAAGCCGTGCTCGCACCCGAATGATGGGAGTTGCAGGTGATAAGATGAGGTGAATGAAGTGGGATGAAATGAAATAAAATAGAAACCAGGATTGAAACCCCCCCTAGCAAACAAAACCGAATAAGCCACGTAAACAAAACTAAATCGAGTTTATTTCAAAACATAAGGGTAATTTAACTCAAGCTATTTCTTGCAAATGCCTTTGAAAATCATTTAAAAACAAAAACAAAAAACCCTTGTCTTCCTGAAACGGAATAAGATAATCACTTTAACCAATCCCCTGCCCTCTGGAAACCTCCATTGTATTTAATACCAATCATTGTAAAGGTCAAACAACTTCCTCTTGTTTATTTCATAAGCTTCCCGGAGATGTCAAGCCTTTGAGCTTCATACGAGTTTTCAGTTTGAAATCTTCATTTTTGCGAACAGTTTGTTTCTTCCTCAATATCCAGTAAAACTCTGAGTTTTCTTTTAACAATTACTGTCGTTAAAAGTAGGATGGAAAGACGACCCATTAAGAATCCGGAGGCTGGTGAGTAACCGCTGCTGAAACCCATTGTGCTCACTGATTTGTGACTGATCTGGGAACCCAGCTCTACTCCCTTTGTGTTGAGCTCTCCAGATCTGTTGAGGGACCTTTGTGGAAGCTTCTTGGTAAGTCACCCTGCTCTGTTCAAAAGGGGGAAAACTCGTGATTCCATGGTTTTTGAACCGCTGTTGAAAAACGGGCAGAGTTAAGTTGCCTTAGAGAATCTAAAGGCAAAGATGGGTTCTACTTGGTCCAAAACGGGAAATACAATCTTGTGCCTTTTGGGAAAATGGGTGAACTATCGGATGATTAAATTTAAACATAAAACTCTCTCTCTCCCTTCCTGCACCCCTTTCGGCCTCCGTTTTCCCTCCCTAATGTGCATCTGTATCACACATCAACCAGACCTCCTC
>NW_006772588.1:118148-133909 GCF_000442215.2 Lipotes vexillifer | reverse complement strand
GAATGCCTGCTCCACAGCAGTTTTTTTGTCTTTTTCTGACGCTAGCAATGCAACTTCTTAAAGATTATCATTCTTTCACAACTCTATAGGGGGTCATAGTGACATACCGCTTGCTTTGTACGTGTTTACCCGGACAATGTATTTTTGGTGAACTTTATGTAAAATGTCAGCATGTCATTTTGTTGTAGGATCCTTTGTCTCAAAAATGTATATGACTGTGCCTTCTACTAAGAGGAGGAACAGTTCTCAGAGCTTCTCAGCATCTGCCTCCTGCATTATAATCCCCAGTTTGACCTGAGTTAAAATTCTCTTTTATCTTCATTGTTAATTGAATTTCCGTCAACATTTGCTTGGCATAGTTGGCAGGATATCAGAGACACCCACCAGTGGAAACCTGGAGTCTACCCCGAACCAGTGCTTGGTACAAGCCCTGGCCCTTTGAGCCCCACAGGCTTCTAGGTATTCCTCAGGTGCTTTGGTGAGTTCTCCTGATATCCGGACATCACTGGTTTAAATGACATCCTAAATTTTACTCAAGCTATTTTTCTTGGGACTTGGAGTCCCAGGGATGTACTGACATTTCCTAGGCAAGGGGGAATTTTAGAGTGAATTGGCTTAGCTGGCTTTTTAGATTTTTGGCTTAAGTTGGAAAGATTGTGTATATGTGGTGCATATGGTGTATATGGTGTATATATGTTTGCTAGTGAAATGAGAGACTTAGCCTGCAGCTCAAAAGAAAAGGGACCCTTGCTCCTGTGGCCACAAGGCATTCTCAGGCAACTGGGAACCCAGCAGAAGTGTCTTGAGGGTCAATCCTCATGACTAGCAGTGGTCCCACAGGGGATCCCATTACAACCATTAAGTAAATTCTGCTCATGGGGATGCACAATAATTATGGCTGATCACCCAGTGCTCCAAGCACTCACGGCAGTTTTAGACTGTCAGAGGGAGAAACCAAGACACATAGAAGAGTGGAACCAACCCCAGGGTAACTCCTTGGGGAGCTAGGCTCAGAAGCAGCACACATGGGATTCATCACACTGCCCTGAGAAATTTGTTCAGATCATATCTAAATTAGACTACCAAATTAGTAATGGGAAAACATGCTTCAAAGGCTCTAAAGCTCCCTGATGGACAGCCAGCCACTGGAACTCCAGCTGGCTTCATGTACAATTGGAACGAAGCCAACACTTGTAAGCATTATCTTAAATCTTAAATGGCCAGGATAGAGCTCTTCTGACATTCCAAAACTTTTTTTCATAAGCAGAGAAAGCCAGCTTGATAAAACATGTTTCCAAAATTCTGACTCAGAGAATAAAAGTATTCCTAGGGGAAAGCTTGGATTTATAATACTTATCATGCCCTTGAAATTTAAACACAGTGCTCATCGCCTGAGACTACAGCTCTGGCTAAATTAGAACTTAAAACTGAGAGAATAAAAGGGAAAAGAAACCTTTTTAAACTCAAGCAGGAAAACTATGAGATCTCTGTGTCTTTCTGGATATTCATATGTCTGTGTGTATGTTAAAAATATAATATGTGTCTACCTTCGGATGGTGTTATCGAAATTAATTTGTTAAAGAGCTGACTTAAAAATAAGCACTTACAAATCAAATATTTCTAAATATAACATAAACTAGCCCAACATTTTTAAAGAATCACATGATCTAGGATTTTTAATGAGTAAAAATAAGATTAAGTTGATGGTTTAATTGATATAGACATGTCCTTAGAGTCATCAACATTAAGTATAGTACTTTTAATGTACTATACAATATACTATACTAAACCTAGGTTTACTGAAAATCAGTAAGCTCATGTTATCTCTGTTATAAAATTGGTCAACAATAAAATTAACTTGGTATGATATTTTCATAAGTAATGAAATAGAGATAAATAAGATAAAAGTTTTTGGGTGTGCTCTTTAGAAATAATTATGTTTTATATCTGCCTAAAAACAGTTTCTCCAGGTATTTGGTAACTTGAAGCTTTAGAGTTCTGCTAAATTAAGTTAAATGATGGAAATTCATTGAATGTCTAGATCTTTTTTTTTTTTTTTTTTTGGCCTCACTTCCCTGCTTGTGGAATCTTGGTTTCCCCACCAGGGATCCAGCCCGGGTCCATGGCAGTGAAAGCCGGAGTCTTAACCACTGGACCGCCAGGGAATTCCCTCTAGATCATTTTTTAATAAGATAAAATACTGAACATTAATTGCTAAAGGAATTTATGTTTACCTACTTTTGACGTCTTATTACCGAGACACAGAATATGTTCCAGACTATTAATAAATATCTTTTCTGCTTTACTGTAAGATTGTGTTATGAAGTGGCGTAGAAATTAATTTAAATCTAAAAACAGGAACCCTGGGTAACCCGAAAGTGGAGGCGGCGGGCGTGAGGGGGGTGGGGGGCGGCGCGCTGGAGCCGGCGTGTCAGCCGCAGCCGTGGCCCGCCGCTTTCTGTGCGGCGCGCGGGCCCCGGCCGCCTGCGCCTCGCCCGGCCCTCCGGGCCGTAGCTGACCCGCCGCGACTCGAAGCGCCACGCCGGCCAGGCCAGCCCCGCCTCGCCCTTCCTGAGCCTCTCCTTCCGCTCCTCCTCCTACTCCTGCCGCAGGGCCGACGGACTGCAGCCGCCTTGCTTGGCCGCTCGAGGCCGCCCCGATGCCCGAACCGGGCGTCAGGATGAACGGCTCCTCGCCGGGTGAGCTGTGCTGGCTCTTCTGCTGCCCGCCCTGCCCGAGCCGCATCGCCGCCAAGCTGGCCTTCCTGCGGCCCCAGCCCACCTACACAGTGCTGGCGCCCGAGCAGCGCGGCCCCCAGCCGGCGCAGCAGCCTAGCCCGCGCAGCAGCGGCCCGAGGAGGGCACGGGGCCCGGCGCTTGCAGCCTGCACCTGAGCTAGCGCGCCGACTGGCAGTACTCGCGGCGCGAGCTGGACGCCGTCGAGGTCTTCTCGCGCACGGCCCGGGACAGCCGGCTCGGCTGCATGTTCGTGCGCTGCGCGCCCTCCAGCGGCTACACGCAGCTCTTCTCCCAAGGCAGTGCCGTGGACCTGGGCCAGACGTGTAGCTCCTTGTGATACATCGGCCGTCGTTCGCACATCAACTGCAACATCTTCTCCTACGACTACTCCGGCTATGGCGCGTCAGCTCGGGCAAGCCCTCTGAGAAGAACCTCTATGCTGATATCGACGCCGCGTGGCACGCGCTGCGTGCCTGGTATGGCGTAAGTGCTGAGAACATCATCCTGTATGGTCAGAGCATTGGGACCGTCCCCACTGTACACCTGGCCTCCGGGTATGAGTGTGCAGCCGTAATTCTCCGTTCGCCTCTGATGCCTGGATTGCGTGTGGCTTTTCCCAATACCAGGAAAACATAGTGCTTTGATGCTTTCCCCAGTATTGACAAGATATCTGAAGTCACCTCTCCCGTGTTGGTCATTCACGGTACAAAGGACGAGGTCATTGATTTCTCCCATGGCCTGGCCATGTATGAACGCTGTTCCCGGGCCGTGGAGCCCCTCTGGGTCAAAGACATAATGAAATAGAGCTTTATGCACAGTACCTAGAAAGACTAAAACAGTTCATATCTCACGAACTTTCTAATTCCTCAAGATGACTTGATTTTATCTCATCTACAAGAGTCCTCTGTTTTGCACATCCTTTAACTGGATAGCTGTCATGGCGTGATAATCACGAGGAAGTGCCCAGCTTTTCAGGCGTCCTAATCAATCAAAGAGCTGAGGACATCCTGGTCTTTTGTATCTAGAGGTTCTACCAACTCACACATGTTAAACTGAACAGTTGTGATTTCCAGCTTCATTGCTTTGCAGAATGGGAATGAGAGCTGAGTGGGGGGGGGGGGGACCGTTTTCTCATGCTGTAAAAAGGATGCTCACATCCCTTTCTCTACCTAACCCATCACAGTAGGATTCACTTATGCAGGACTCAACCTCTCTCCATCCCCATTCTCAGTATTTGACCTGCAGCTCTCTTTCAGCCACTGGATTCAGGGGTCCAATCCACTTGTGAAACTGTGATAGTGTAACTGGAAACCATTGTGATGAAAATTCCTTCGTTAATTTTTGTTAACATACCGATCTTTCCCCCAAACAAATCAATTAAAGGGTAATTTACTGGAACTGTTGTGAACAGCTTCATCAACTGGAACCATATAAACATAATATTTATAATTATTATAAATTATATTCTTAAGAATATTCTGGAATATTCTTAAACAAAAGGAAACTGGTTGGTTTTTTAAAATATATTTATTTTTTAATTTTTGGCTGCATTGGGTCTTTGTTGCTGCACACAGGCTTTCTCTAGTTGTGGCGAGCGGGGGTACTCTCTCTCTTTTTTTTTCTTTTGTGGTACACGGGCCTCTCACTGTTGTGGCCTCTCCCGTTGCGGAGCACAGGCTCCGGACGCCCAGGCTCAGAGGCCGTGGCTCACGGGCCCAGCCGCTCCGCGGCATGTGGGATCCTCCCGGACCGGGGCACAAACCCGTGTCCCCTGCATTGGAAGGCGGACTCCCAACCACTGCGCCGCCAGGGAAGCCCCTCGGGGGTACTCTGTTGCGGTGCGTGGGCTTCTCATTCTGATGGCTTCTCTTGTTGCGGAGCACAGGCTCTAGGCGTGCAGGCTTCAGTAGTTGCGGCACACAGGCTCAGTAGTTGTGGCTCGTGGGCTCTAAAGCGCAAGCTCAGTAGTTGTGGCATACGGGCTTAGTTAGAACGCAAGCTCAATAACTGTGGCACACAGGCTTAGTTGCTCTGCAGCATGTGGGATCTTCCCAGACCAGGGCTCGAACCCGTGTCCCCTGCATTGGCAGGAAGATTCTTAACCACTGTGCTGCCAGGGAAGCCCTGGGTTTTTTTTTTTTAAGAGTAAACTTATTACTAGTCCACAGAGATTTAATATTTCCTTCGTCTGGTTGGTCTAACAAAGAACCTAGCCGACTGTCCTTCTGTAAAGTCCTCCTTGTAGGCTTTTTTAAAGTACCGTACATATCTGCAATTACATTGTGCATAGATTCTTAATGGGTAGTTTTCTTCTGTCAGTCTACAACAACAAACTGCAAATTCCTTGTTTGTAATGTAAATGATTGCCTACATTTTGTTAATGTTCATTTATTTATTTTTATTTTTATTTTTTTATCTTTTGGCTGCATTGGGTCTTCGTTGCTGCGTGTGGGCTTTCTCTAGTTGCAGAGAGCGGGAGCTATTCTTTGTTGCAGTGCGTGGGCTTCTCATAGTGATGGCTTCTCTTGTTGCAGAGCATGGGCTCTAAGTGCACAGGCCTCAGTAGTTGTGGCATGTGGGCTCAGTAGTTGTGGCTCACAGGCTCTAGAGCATAGGCTCAGCAGTTGTGGCGCACGGGCTTAGCTGCTTCACGGCATGTGGGGTCTTCCTGGAGCAGGGCTCGAACCTGCGTCTGCTGCACTGGCAGGCGGATCCTTAACCACTGCGCCACCAGGGAAGTCCCTGTTAATATGTTTTTATTCCTATGTTTTCTATTAAAAATTTAAGAACACTTCCAAGACAAAAAATTACAAGTTTATGCTTTGAAAAATTTATGTAATTAAAATTTCACTAAACTAATCTTTCTAGTTTAGGAGTTATTTGGGTTTTCACACTGGAGTTGCTCCGTTAAGCATCAGAAGTGTAAGATGCTTAAAACTGCTACACTACTTGATTGGTTGGGGGTTTGGGTTTGAGGGTTCTTTGGTTTTATTAAAAAAATTTGTTTCCAAATTTAAAAGCCTTAAATGTACCGTAAGCCTCCGATCGTTGTACAGGTGAATTGCGGTTGGTTGCCAGTTTGTGTACTGTTGCTTGGATGCAGCACAGCGGTTGGTGATGGAATAAAGGATGCATGGATCAGAAAAAAAAAATTTAATAAAAGAAATTTTAAAAAGGAACCCTGAAAAAAGAGTTTTATGCATGGTCAGGACAAACTAAGAATAGACTGAATTTAATCAAGTGAATGAATTTTGATAGTAAAGTTGTACAAAACTAGAAATTGTTTTCTTACTCTGTTAAGAGAAAAAAGTTTTCTTGAAATATTGATCTCCTTTGATAAATAGCTTGTAAAGTTTCTCTGCTAACTCTTAAGCAATCTGTTGTAACTTTCTGTATTTGCCTTTGAAATCTTTTATTGTCACTTTGGTTAAATGACTATTGTTTCACAGCGACTATGATCCTACTTAGCCAAACGTTTAAAACCTTTTGGTTTTTTAAGGAACCTCCATACTGTTCTCCATAGTGGCTGTACCAATTCACATTCCCACCAGCAGTGCAAGAGTGTTCCCTTTTCTCCACACCCTCTCCAGCATCCATAAACAAGACCAAAAGACAGCCCTCAGAATGGGAGAAAATATTTGCAAATGAATCAACTGACAAAGGATTAATCTCTAAAATTTACAGGCAGCTCATGCAGCTCAATAACAAAAAAATAAACAACCCAATCCAAAAATGGGCAGAAGACCTAAATAGACATTTCTCCAAAGAAGATATACAGACTGCCAACAAACACATGAAAGAATGCTCAACATCATTAATCATTAGAGAAATGCAAATCAAAACTACAATGAGATATCATCTCACACCAGTCAGAATGGCCATCATCAATCTTGTTTATGGTTTCCTTTGCTGTGCAAAAGCTTTGACGTTTCATTAGGTCCCATTTGTTTATTTTTGTTTTTATTTCCATTTCTCTAGGAGGTGGGTCAAAAAGGATCTTGCTGTGAAAACTACAAATAGAACTACCATATGACCAGCAATCCCACTACTGGGCATATACCCTGAGGAAACCATAATTCAAAAAGAGTCATGTACCAAAATGTTCATTGCAGCTCTATTTACAATAGCCAGGAGATGGAAACAACCTAAGTGTCCATCATCGGATGAATGGATAAAGAAGATGTGGCACATATATACAATGGAATATTACTCACCCATAAAAAGAAACGAAATTGAGCTATTTGTAATGAGGTGGATAGATCTAGAGTCTGTCATACAGAGTGAAGTAAGTCAGAAAGAGAAAGACAAATACCATATGCTAAACCATATATATGGAATTTAAGAAAAAAAATGTCACGAAGAACCTAGGGGTAAGACAGGAATAGACACAGACCTACTAGAGAATGGACTTGAGGATATGGGGAGGGGGAAGGGTAAGCTGTGACAAAGTGAGAGAGTGGCATGGACAAATATACACTACCAAACGTAAAATAGATAGCTAGTGGGAAGCAGCCGCATAGCACAGGGAGATCAGCTCCAGTGCTCTGTGACCACCCAGAGGGGTGGGACAGGGAGGGTGGGAGGGAGGGAGACGCAAGAGGGAAGAGATATAGGAACATATGTATATGTATAACTGATTCACTTTGTTATACAGCAGAAACTAACACACCATTGTAAAGCAATTATACTCCAATAAAGATGTAAAAAAAAAAAGAAACCTTTTGGTGTCTTTGACAAACTTCCTCAAATTCTAAATGTTCTTTTGACCTCTAGTTAACTTCGGAATGTTTCAGAGGGTCCCTGAACACATCAAAGAGAGATATTAAACTAATTAGCATTTTTTGGTATGTTAAATTACATGGGAAATATTGTCAAATAAGTAATGATCAACCTTCTTAGAAGGTTCTAATGTTCTAGAAATTATATGAACTCCCTAAAATTTGAAATGCTGTGGTATGTTCTCAGTCGTATTTCCAGTTATTATTTTAAAGTGTTGTATGTCACAGAAATAGCCAAATTTCCTTAACAACTGCATTGTAATCAGGTCTTTAACCATGTTTTTTAAGTGTTTTGTCACTTGTAGAGTTGTCTTACTCTGATGCTTTTACAAAAATGTTTGTAGATGACTTGCTTTTATGCTCTAAAACTAAATTTGATTCCGTCTCAAAAGGACTTCCACCTTGTATGGGGGCTATTTCACTCTTAACATAAGACTACTGAAGAAATAGCAATGGGGGTATTCTTTATTTATGTTCCACACTCAGTTGAGTCCTTCTAAACTCTCACCACACTCAGCACTTCTGTAAACCGACTAGTTTCTTATGAAGTATTGTTGCTTTCCGTAGTAACCTTAAGCCTGCAACCCTTAAGCCTGCAACTTTGCTTCCAGAACTACAGGAAGAAGACAATCACGACTGCATTTTATTAACAGATTATCTTCTTGTTCCCAGGAATGACAAGAAGCTCCTACTGATAAGGCTAATCTAATTTGATTTACAGATAGGTTCTACTTAAAGGATAAGCAGGGGCATTATAGAGTTGGATATGCGATAACATTCACAGTAAACATAAGTGAAAGCTCTTATTTACCAGAAAAAGTCAGCACAACAAGCTGAATTAATTGCCCTAACCTTAGCTTTTCAACTTGCTAAAGACCAGCTAGCAAATATTTATACTGACAGTTGCAATGCCTTCTGGAGTCGCACACAACTTTGGAATGCTATGGGAACAATGAGGTTTTTAACCTCTTCAGGACAACCTAAAAAATTAAAAACAGATTGCAATTATTAACTGCTATACAACTGCCAATAAACCAGTTAGCAATTATTGACACCAGGACATTCCAAATCCGACACTATGGAAGCTAAAGGAAATCAGCTTGCTGATGCTGCAGCCAAACACGCAGCTTTAAATACTCACGCCATAAAGCCTTGAAATTTTCTGTCCACTGCTCTCTGTTAACCCTGCTAATGCAGTAAAAGATGTCATCTATAAGCTCAAGAAATTGCTACTAAAGAAGACAAACAGATACGGTAACAAAAACGGGGAATTTTGACCCCACCACACAAATACGGTTTGGACCTAATTTTTTTAAAAAAGCTGTAAGAGTCTGTTGGAGCACGATTATCTATCAGCCTTTGCCAAGCATTCTACTAGCATAACTCCTAAAAAGGAAAGAAAGAACTGGGGTAATAAGACTGAGAGACATGATAAATCCAGAGCAAATAAGCAAAGACCCTGTTATTGGGGGAACAAATATTTGATCACCTAATGCTATCTAAAGATTAATGACCAAAAGGGGAAAGTGAAAAAGGAAATTATATTTTAAGACAGGTAAAGAAAAGTTAAGCATAAAATTCTCTCTTCTCTCTTCACTTGAGCCTCCTTCCTCCCTAATGCATCTACATCACATATTAACCAGACCTCCTCAAAGGTGGGAATGCCTGCTCCACAGCAAAGATCAATTTTGTTTCTTTCTTCCGACGCTAGCAATGTGACTTCTTAAAGATTAGCATTCTTTCCAATGCTGTAGGTGGTCATTGTGACTTACTGCTCAATTCATTTGTGTTTACCTAGACTGTGTATCTTTGGTAAACTTTATGTAAAACGTCAGTATGTCATTTTGATGCAGGATCCTTGGTTTCAAAAATGTAAATGACTGTGTCTTTGCTAACAGTAGAACCAGTTATCAGAGCTTCAGACAGCCTGTCTCCCACGTTATGATCCTCAGTTTGACTCAAATAAAATTGCCTTTTTTCTTCTTAACTTGATTGTTAACTGAATTTTCATCAACAATTGTAATTACCGTGGCCACTTTGGGGAACTTTTACATGAGACCACTTTCAGGGTTCCCAGAAAAACAGAGAGAATCCCAGAAACTCTGGAGGCAACAGAATTCATTCTTTCATTTGTATGCAGAAGCTACTAAAAGACAAAATGATTCCATAAATAGCTTCACTAAAAGAATCTTTATAATGGAAAAAAAAAATAGTAGAAAGCTTTAGCCATCTAAACGGGTAACATTAACTTAATCCATCTCCCAGCATCACAGTTTTGAATCAGCTAATCTTTTGAGTTTTGTATTACTGCACCTGACACGTAGTTAAAAATTTAAAATAAAATCTACAATCTGTGTATGTCTATTTGTGTAAATCTGTTACTGTGTATCTAAAGGTTTATGTATATGTAAGTATGTATGTTATGTATGTGTGATATGTTTAAAGATCTCTAATTGGCAAAAGAAAAATAAGTAATTATATAAATTATGTCATGAACTCTCAGAATTATAGAAACTGACCCAAAAGGTTTTTCAAGTTCATATGTCCTGGAATAATCTTTGGTAAATATAGGCTACTTTAAGTTTTTAGGTTTCAATAAAATGCCCATGTCTTCAGAATTGTAAAGATTACTATAAAGCAAACATAAAACTTTATCTACATGAGCTTACTGGTCAAATAAGCTCATGCTATCTCTATCTAACAAAATTTGTCAGCAAGAAAAATAACCTAAGATGACAGTCTAATATCAAATCCAAACATATACATAATACACAGCAATGTAAGGAGCTATAAGTACCATAAATGTTTATACAAAGTTAAATGATGGATGTTCCTTGAATATCTAAATCATTTCCAAATAAGCTAATATACTGAAAATTAATTAAAGGTGTACATAAAACAATACAAAAATTTTAAAACTTCAGTACCTTTAATGAATAATGGTAAATGAATGTACAATCCACCATGCTTCAAAATAACCAGAGCCAACCAAACCGTTTAGGCCGCCTAAGCAAAATTAAATCTACGTTATCTCATAAACATAAGCAACACTGGAATTTATGTTATTTCTTGAAAATGCCTCTGATAGGAATTAAAGAATGTCATTCTTCGGAAACGGAACAAGGTAATAACTTACAATCAAACCGTGCAGTCTGGACACCCCCAAAGTAATTACCAAAATTTCAAAGGTTAAAAAAAGGTCCTTATTTTCACCGTAATCACATCTATGCAAACGCGTTCTGTGAGAGAAAACCCTCGGGCTCAGAACAACCGCGGAAAGTGCCAACGGGAACAGGGGCTCCGTGCCACCCCCAAGGGATACGACTATGAGATAGGCGTGGGAGGGCGGGGCTGCGGCGGTGCTAGGACCCAGTTAGCTCCTGGCCGAATTTATGGGTTCTGCAGCGGAGAGCTTCGCCACGCCCCGCACTCCGATGGAACTGGAGGGTAAGAAACCGGCGGTTTCGGTGCAGCCTACCGCTTTTGCCAAGGAAAACACCCGGGGCTGCTCAAGTAGCTGTGCTGCCGGCGAGAATGAGTCAACCCGCCTGCGGCCCAGAAACACGACCGGGTTTGGCGCGCTCCTCCGGAAACACTTCCGGATGGACGGGGAAACCGCCCTCCCGGTGCACCAATCAGAGGCTCGACCCAGAAAACAGTCCCCGGACGCTTAAAAGTACCGGGAAGGAGCGAGCGCCCGCAGGAAGCGACTACCGCTGTTGCCAGCCGGCGAGCAATCTCCGGCTCCGCAACACGAGCGGTACTGCCACGGGCAAACCACCAGCTGGGCGAAATAGCGGATATATCAGTATTTTTTTTTCCCTGCGCTCGCTGTCCAACAAGCAAGTTGCAAGTGCTAAGCGACCAGAACTGCAAAGAGAAACTCAAGGGGAAAGAGAAGCAAACATTGATAACGAACTCGGTAGTTAGGTCTTACTGCATTTTTATTCCATGCAAGAGGGCAGGTTTTGTAACCCAGAATCTTTTCACGGGGCAAGTGCCCAAAACTCCGGCTGCAATCTCAGGGTTCCTAGGCGCCGAAGATGGACCTGCAGCAGCCGCAGCTCAAGGTGCGCAGGGTGCGACCAAACCGCTCCAAGCAGCCCGAGAGGAGACGCTCGTGGCTCCACCAAGCGGGGACCGGAGGAGGGCGGCTCTCAGAAGGGGGCCCGCTGTCAGGAGTCTCGATGTCCTGCTGTCTGTCGCCGCCGGGTCTGGCCGGCCTGGCCAAGGGAAGCTGCTGGAGCACGGGGCCGTCGAGTTCCTCGGCCGGGTCCCTCTCTCCTGCGGGGATAAGCTGGGCTGGGCTTGGTTCCAAGGTTCTCGGGGCTCTGGGACCGAGTCTTGTCTTGGCGCTCCCGTCTGAGCCTAATTCAGCTCCAGCACAGCAGAGTGCTGCATACAAAGTACCTGCATGTGATGGAGAAATGCCAGAATTTCCTATTTGGACTCAGACCCGAGAGACAGTGCTCACGGAGGCAGGGGTCCTGGAATTCTGTTCTTCTCTATTCGTAGCTGGGCATGGGAACCCCAGTGCTTTCCCCTCCCACTCAGACCATGCCTTCCAAACCCTGGTGCTACGGCCACCAGCCTGTCCAGAGCTGAGGACCCCATACTATAATGATAACCTCTGGGATATATTTTCAAAATAATGCATCCATTCTATTTCTAAGGACTGCATAAGTTTGGATTGTGCGGATGCATCATGATTTATTTTTCTCAGTCCTTTACTGAAAAACACGTTTGTTTTTAAATATAATTTCTTGCTTATACAAGAAACGAAATTTCCAGTCAAAAGGGTATTGATGTTGAAATGTTTAATGCATGTTGCCATATTACGATTCTAAAGATCCTATCAAATTCATTTCTACCAGTAGTGTTTGGGAGTTACTAGTTCACCAACGTTGGTTATAATGAAAAGTTTCACATATTAGCATATATTAGTCTAAATTATATCTCATTGTTTTAATTTGCATTTTTTAAAAATTTAATGAGCCCAGTCTTATCTCTCTTATTTGTTTGAAAGAGCTTTTTCTATTTATGGAATTTAACCTTTTGTAAAAAATTTAAATTATTCCTCCACTTCTTCTTGATCTTCTAACTTTTATTAGGGTTTTTTTGTTTGTTTGTTTTTTTGTTTTTAAGGGGAGAGAGAGCAAAGATTAACATTTGTGTTCATCTTTTTCTTTTTACGCTCTGAATTTACATTCAGTTTTGTTTGGACAACTGGGAACAGAAGCCCAGGGCAAGGACAACAAGTGGTAAAATGCTAAAAGAATAAGAAAACCATATCATTAACTTTGAGCTCCTGAGATAAGAGCTGTGCAAAGTACTTCACATCCTCAGTGGGAAACTATGGCTCAGAGAGTTGCCTCATCTATCTTTACAAAGTTGCAAGAAAGTAAGATGTGAGTAAATAGAATAAAACATCCTTAAATGACTACAGTGTCGCCTGCCAAACACACAGTTGCCAAATTCCCCCTCCATTCACATCTTTTTTCCTTGACCCATAATGTTTTCAGAGTAAAAATGTTACAAAAGGAACTTCCCTGGTGGTGCAGTGGTTAAGAATATGCCTGCCAATGCAGGGGGCACGGGTTCGATCCCTGGTCTGGGAAGATCCCACATGCCACGGAGCAACTAAGCCCATGTGCCACAACTACTGAGCCCCTGTGCCACAGCTACTGAAGCCCATGGGCCTAGAGCCCGTGCTCCGCAACGAGAAGCCACCACAATGAGAAGCCAGCGCACCGCAACAAAGAGTAGTCCCCGCTTGCCGCAACTAAGAGAAAGCCCGCGCGCAGCAATGAAGACCCAAAGCAGCCAAAAATAAATAAATAAATTTTTTTAAATGTTACAGAATACTTAGAGGTTTTCCTTTTTTTTTTTTCCCAAGTGGCCATTAGAAACATGATATTGAGCAACAGAGTAATCCTAATCTTTTGTTAAAGACACATTTTCCCAAATGGTGCATACATTTACATTTATTACTTGTTTACAGTAATGCATTAAACTGACAAATCTACCACTCAGAAAAAATTATGAATTGACACAGTCTAATTTTCAACAGTTACCACATCAGAGACACATGATATTCGATTCCTATTGTTCAATTTCTTTCATCACAGCCTGTGGATGAAAAATGTTGCCTACCCTATCAGCAAACAAAGGATGCTGCGGCCGTCAAGCCATCAGGCACTATAGCCACCCCAGACGGTGAGTCCTGAGGGAACTCAAGATGGGAAAGAACAGGATACTGGCCTTAGATAGCTAAGGTGCACATCAAAGAAATGTTTTCAATGAGACCAGACTCTTGCATCTTCCATACATAGAAAAGTGCTCAATTCACTAACTTGAAAAATCTGTTTTCTAAAAATTAACAGTAATCTTGTGATGTTCCGACTACCTGGTTTTCTGTGCAAAACTCATATATCCTGGCTCTTTCCTTACTTCTCTGGAGCAGTCCCTCAGAGCTATTTGAGAGGCTGCCTCTCCAGCTTGAAGTCCTCAGAAGTCCACTGAATAAAACATAATTCTCAACTTTTATGTTGTGCATTTTTTCAGTCTACAAGCTCCATTTACATGCTATTTTTTTTCTTACCTTCTCCCTGTTCTACACTATTTACTCTCAACCCTTCTCATTCATATTCTCAAACCCTCCTATACTCTGATCTTAAATTTAAATTTTTTTTCCTGGAATTTTCTTTTCTTTGTGCTAGCTTGTTCCTAGGATTCCAAAGTTTAGCAGCCTTCTGGTTTCTCTTTGTCTGCTGTTTCTATCTATTCCAC
This sequence comes from Lipotes vexillifer, assembly GCF_000442215.2. Taxonomy (NCBI): domain Eukaryota; kingdom Metazoa; phylum Chordata; class Mammalia; order Artiodactyla; family Lipotidae; genus Lipotes; species Lipotes vexillifer. The sequence goes on along the minus strand of NW_006772588.1, from coordinate 119,604 downwards.
AAGCCTATTCTGTTGAGCTCTCCCATCCTGTGTGAGTAAAACCAGAGGCATTGTCCAGTGAATGGTCTCAGCGGAAGTCTCAGGGCTCCTAGGAGCTCAGACGGCGGAGGCACAGGCTCCGCTTCCAGCAGCACTGGGCCGGGTGATGGTGGCTCCTTGCGGGCAGGAGCTGAGCTATGAGGCTTGGAAGGGTCCACACCAGGAGAGATCTCAGGCTCCAGTGCTCAGCCCCCGGAGCCGGGCGACCCCGCCTGGAGAGGTTCCGAGATCCGTCATCAACGGGTCTCCGCGGCGTCCGCCTCTCCCGGGGTCGCCTCTTAATGGATCCTTACGGGTCGCAGGGTTCGGCCCCAGGCCGTCTCTGCGGCCCGCCACAGGATGCGCTGCGATCTGGGTCTGTGTCGCCGACAGTTGCAATGCACAAGCCCAGAGACAGGAAAACAATTCTCACTGGAGGTCCCAAGAGAGCTGGCTCACCGTGGGATAGGATCAGAAGCCGAAACCCCAATCTTCCTGGTTCCCACGTCTCAAACCATCCTTTAGGCGTCCCCTCCACGGCCATTCCCCTGAGCAGAGGGACCTGCGCTTCAGTCTCTACTCCAGCACTGCTAGCATGGTGCTCTGTGTCAGCTGGTCTGAGAGCTACGTGCTGGAATAGAACTTCCCGGTGGTGAGCAGTGGGCCTGGGGTTGCGCAAAAGAGTCGCCAGCGCCAAAGACGCCCCCAGCCTAAAGATCGACAGATTCTGGACCCCACCCGAGCCACCTCTCTTGGGATCACCTGGATTTAAACTGCAAACTGCTTTCCAGTCTCTGCGAGCCTCTGCGTTAGGGTTCAGAAACCAGACCATCTCCAGGCGGGGCGCAGAGCCGCCAGCCCAGGACGGGATGCCCGCGACCCACCAGGAGCCAGAGGAGCCCCCGGGAGAGGTGGCCGCCGATGACGAGGAGCTCCGCAGCCACAGCCAGGCAGCCTCCCTCAGCAGGTGACGCTGCTTCCTAGGATGAACGAGTGGAGCCCTAGCACCCTGACGGCGGGGACCCCTCGGAGCATCGCCTGGCTCCTGCCCCTGGAGCCACCACCGCACGTCCCAGTGCTGGTGGCAGCGGATCCGACGAACTGAGACCTGTTAGAATACGGGCTGCCTCCATCTTCGGCGCTTAGGAGCGTGAGATTTTCGCTGAAACCCTTCACTGGGTGGTCCTCCGCTACGGATATTGCAGTAACATCCCTCCGTTTGCTCACACGGTGAGCGACATTGTGTCTTCAAAAAACGTGTACCCGGGCTTCCCTGGTGGCGCAGTGGTTGAGAGTCCGCCTGCCGATGCAGGGGAAATAGGTTCGTGCCCCGGTCCGGGAAGATCCCACGTGCTGCGGAGCGGCTGGGCCCGTGAGCCATGGCCGCTGAGCCTGCGCGTCTGGAGCCTGTGCTCCACAACGGGAGAGGCCACAACAG
>NW_006772588.1:94421-118138 GCF_000442215.2 Lipotes vexillifer | reverse complement strand
AGCCTGCGCGTCCGGAGCCTGTGCTCCGCAACGGGAGAGGCCACAACAGTGAGAGGCCCGCATCACCAAAAAAAAAAAAAAAAAAAATGTGTACCCATTTTTTCCGCTCTTTTAATAAAATTGTCCATAAATGCAAAATTCTTCTTTCTCAGGTCTATTCCTACTTTGACTGTTGGCGATGGAAGAGGTGCAGGGGTGGAGATGGCTGGTGCTCTCACTTTCCTGGACATGAGGAGGGTGGTGGAGTCCCCTGTGCACACGGAGGTGGCCAGGTGGCTGCTTGTCAAATTTGCAGATGTGCACTGGTCGTCTAGGAGATTCGGCAGACAGGATCTCTGAGAACATCACTAGGTCTGGGATCTACCCCAACTAAGTCTTCCTGTACCTCCTAGGGTCCTAGCCCTCCTCAGGGGCCTTTCTGAGATCTTCCAGGTGCTCTGGCATCTCTACCTCATTCCTCTGGCTTCTTAATGATTTGCATCCAATTAGTAGTCTGCAAATGAAAAGGGGTAGGGGACAGATCTCTGATCCTGACTTTTGCGAGGGTCATGCTAGCATGGACTTCCAGAAGTTCTTTCCTCCTCTTGGTGTGTGGGCAGGTGCCCTTCCTAGCCCTAGGCTTGGAGTGTGTGAGGTGGGTGTTCAGAGTAGCGAGTGGCAAAGGAGTTTCAATTGTTGGTCTCAAAGTCAGCCTTCAAATCTGGGACAAAGACGAATGTGGCTCTGGATTCTGGTTCAGCTAGAAACCTTCCTATTGGATAATTTTCCTTCTGGGTCTAGCTAAGGAGCTGCTCTTCCATCTTCAGTTTCAATTCCTCTCCATTCCCTGTGCCCCTCATCTACCACCACTCCTGGCCACTCCCCATATTCAGACTCCTGATGCCCCAATCACTGGGCTAGTTTAGTGACCAGCAAAGATCAGAAGAGCTCCTGGTTTTGTCCTGGGATCCTACATTAATTAAAGTAACACATAGAAAGGAAACAAAACGTCATTATTTAAATATTTTATTTATTTCTTGATGGAAATACACATACAAAGGGAAAACTGTAAAAGTTCAAGATGAAATATTGTGAGGAATTTTTCTTCTTTTTCCTTTTTTCTCATTGAAAAATCATGATCATAACAAAACAAACATCCTCAAAATACCCTGAACACAGAAAGTAAACTTCAAAAATATATATTTCATTCAGGGCACCTAGATTGTACTTTTTTTTTTTGGCGGAACGCGGGCCTCTCACTGTTGTGGCCTCTCCCGTTGCGGAGCACAGGCTCCGGACGCGCAGGCTCATCCGCCATGGCTCACGGGCCCAGTCACTCCGCGGCACGCGGAATCTTCCCGGACCGGGGCACGAACCCGTGTCCCCTGCATCGGCAGGCGGACCCTCAACCACTGCGCCACCAGGGAAGCCCATAGATTCATTTTTAAGAGGTTAATTAAAGAAAGAAGATTGTAATAAGTTAGTAAGGATGAAGATGAGTGTGTTGTCACTGTTTTATTTATTTTACGCTTTTTAGGAAACAAACAGAACCCTGGAATTGTTTACACATGTGATTTATTAGAGGAAGAAGATAACTGAAATTTGATGGAAAAGGAAGACGCAGACATCAGACTGAACATTCCTTGGGAAAAGACTCTGAGAACCATACTGTAAATTGGCCCCTCAAGAGAGACACTGTCAGAAATCAAAAAAGAAAAATGTTGAATCAGAACACCCACCATAGCTGCTCTCCTTGGAACCATGCTGCTCATGGCATGAGGTAGAATTCTGGGTCATACCAAATATGTGGGGAATGTATGCATAGAGTAATCTGTAATCCTCCTGCACTATTGTCTGTCAAGGCTGCATTTGGTCCCGGTGAATTTAAGGTTCTTGTCTCGTCGCAAAAGAATTCGGAGATGAAGCAAGGAGGTTAAGAAAGTAAAGTGAGATTTTATTTAAGCAAGAATACACTCTCAGAAGGAGAGCAGGCAGACAGGTGAGGAGTTGCTGCCCTGGGCTTCTTTGGCAAGCCAGTTATGAGGGGCCTACAAATGAAGGGGCGGAATATTCACTAGGGAAGGAGGAGTTTGGGGGTCATATTCCCTGATTTTCATCCCAGCTCCATCTTCCCGAGGGGAGGAGGGCTTTTTGTCTTTACTTAGCTTAGATCTGAAGTGTCATGGAGTCGGTGCATGATGGATACCTTTTTTTTATATAGTTTAATGTATTTTAATAGCAAACTTACAGGAGCAGCACAGAAGACAGACAACAAAAAAAACATGTACTTGCATGTAGGACAACTCAGAGAAGTATAGTGAATGGATGGAATCTACTGTATGATAAAAATGCTACAAACACCATTTAGTTTCAGTCAGTAAGAAATTTACTTGTTTTAAAAAAATCCAAATGCTGGCATTGTCCATAAAAATTTAACAGGTTTATTTATAATTGTTCTAAAGTTGAACTGCTGGAACTTGTGTCACTGAAACTTTTTTTTTTTTTTCCGGTACGCTGGCCTCTCACCGCTGTGGCCTCTCCCGCTGCGGATCACAGGCTCCGGACGCGCAGGCTCAGCGACCATGGCTCACGGGCCCAGCCGCTCTGGGGCATGTAGGATCTTCCCAGACCGGGGCACGAACCCGTGTCCCCTGCAGTGGCAGGCGGACTCTCAACCACTGCGCCACCAGGGAAGCCCTGAAACATTTTGACTTGCATTAATGCTTTATGACCCCGCATTTATGTTAAAAATTCACACACAAATGAAAATGGAAAAACTGCCAATATTTTATTTCTGTCCCCTATCTTTCCACTTGCAGTCATATACTTAGGTACCTGTTGACTCCGTGGGGGGAAAAAACATCTAACGTTCAGAACTACCAATAACAGGAAGAAGAGAAATTTTTTTTAAAGAATCAAATGTTTCCCATCTTAGTGGATTCTTAAGCATGTTCTCCACATACGCGACGCGCTAGCTACATGTCTTTTTGGCATGATTGTTACACGTTTGGCATGGATAGCACACAGTTTGGTGTCTTCAGAAAGGCCAACCAGGGCTTCCCTGGTGGCGCAGTGGTTGAGAATCTGCCTGCCAATACAGGGGACACGGGTTCGAGCCCTGGTCTAGGGAAGATCCCACATGCCGCGGAGCAACTGGGCCCGTGAGCCACAACTACTGAGCAACTAAGCCTGCGAGCCACAACTACTGAGCCTGCGCATCTGGAGCCTGTGCTCCGCAACAAGAGAGGCCGCGACAGTGGGGCCCGCGCACCGGGATGAAGAGTGGCCTCCGCTCGACGCAACTAGAGAAAGCCCACGCACAGAAACGAAGACCCAACACAGCCAAATAAATAAATAAAATTTATTTTTTAAAAAAGGCCAACCAGATAGGCTTCATTTGTCTCCTGCAAAGCACCAATAGCTGCACTCCAGAAGCGCAGATCTGGTTTGAAGTCCTGAGCAATTTCCCGCACCAGATGCTGGAAGGAAAGTTTGCGAATCAGAAGTTGAGTGGACTTCTGATAACGTCTAATTTCAGGGCATGCCCCGTACCAGGCCTGTAACGATGAGGTTTCTACACCCTTCCAATAGAGGGCGCACTCTTACCAGCGGCTTTGGTAGCCAGTTGCTTCCTTGGTGCTTTTCCACCGGTCGATTTGCGGCAGTCTGCTTTGTAAGAGCCATGGTATAGAGACCTCCTTACTTACCCCCCTTCACCTTCAGCTGGAGCTTGGGGAGCTAGAGAAGGCGCTAAAGTTGGAGAGCGAACGGCATCGCAGAGGTGGCTACGAACATTAATTGAAAAGATGATGGGTACTTCTTACCTGCAAGGATAATTTTATTGTAATGAGAGCATAATGAGCAACAGGTTACATTCAGGTGCAGGACATTCCCACCTTTCCTCACCTTTCTTTGCTTCCAGGACACATATCACGCCAAACTTGTGGTTTCCTGTCAGTCTGGAGGTTCCTGCTTTTCTTTGTCTGCCCATGGGCCCCTGCTGTTTACAAGATGCGTAAGCCCCTGCCCCCATTCCTCTGCTCATATCTAGCTACCTGCCTGCTGTAACACAGACATCCCAAAGAATGATCTGGTAGTACTCTCTTAAATTGGGTTTATACATTTTCTGTGCCACAATTGTGCTTATGGGTACCTATCCTACAGAAAGTGTCACTGATCCGTAAGAGATGATTCCATACGGTAATGGTAACTCAGTAGCAATCTGAAGGTCCCCTGGGGTACAGTGGAGGGGTAAAGTGTGGCAGAAGCTAATCAGAGGGGAATAGGCATGAGTTGGAAGCAGCAGATGAAATTTGCATATAAAGATCTTGAAAATTAGCAAACGGATGGAAAGTAATGAATAAAATCAGAACAGAACACATTTCCTTTACATGAATTGAATATGTGGGCACACAAAACAGTATTACATATAGTACAACACTGAAAAATACCAAATACACATTAAAAATACAATAGTTATTAATAGGAAAAATTACACCTAAGGGGAGCAGAGAAATGAGAATCACTAATGATAGAATGTCCATAATTACATAAAACAGGATAGGGGCCCTACCAACAAACACGATTAAAAACATGGTGTTCACTCAATTCAATGTGCCCTGTAGCTTTGAAAATCAGGGCAAACTTGAGGTGTCCCTTTGATTCGGCTGAGCTAGTGTAGACCAAAATAAAAGTATTAGAATTCTAAGTAGGCATGGGACTCTCCTTTTCCCGCCCCTACCTAATCACTCCGTTCCTCATTTCCCCACCTGATGAGGGAGCAGGAGAACCTGGAATCTCAGTCCAGCAGCAGCATGAACTACCTTTGTGTTCTGGCAGATGGAAACTGGCTGTTTCATCTCTTAACACTGGTCCATCCTCTCTGTTGTGCTAAAAGAAGAGAACTTGAGGTGTGATATGCATAGCTGTTCCTTCCAAGTAGTGAGGCTTCTTCCAGTGAATGGAAACTGCCAGGGACTCTCGTCCCCTCCCATCCCCCTCCTTTAACTCAATCAGCAAAACCACTCGGAATTTCCAAACCCCTCCCAGCAAGAGGCAGTTTTCTCCTTAATCTCGCGAGGCTCCGAGGCAATTTGCAAGGCAAATGAGTGTCTATCCCCACTTATCTGGGCGTGGGTTTCCGATCTCCTGTACTAGACAGACCCTATAAAAGGCACACTCAGCATGGGGCTGAATCATTCGACCCTTTGCTTAGACCAGCTACGCGTCTGGCCTGGGAGGAGGCTGAAGCCATGGAACCGCACGCATACTACACCTGGGAAGAGCTGTCCTGGAGGAGGGCGCATCCAGAGCCCCACATGCCACCGGGCCTCAACCGAGAACAGGCCTGGGCCTGGGCTCTGGATAACTTCCCTGCGCTGAGCCGCCCCTCCTGCCAAAGCCCCCAGTTCTGCGAGGACGCGCACTACTGTGCATGTGGGCTGCCGCGGCGCGCTTGCCCCGGACACGCAGACGGTCCCCAGGCGGAGAGCGGCCACAAACGCTGTCGAGACCCACAAGCCCAGGAGCCAACGGCTAACCCGGGGTGGAGCGACAGTCCCGTCAAGAAGAGGCCGAAGCCACACACCGCAGGGCACAATCGGGCCTGAACAGCCAGGAGATGCCCGCAGCAGCGGAGGCCGACAGACACGCGGCCAGATGGCCTCCAGGAGCCCAGGACGATCCCCATCCCCTACCCCGAAGCTGCGGAAACCCTGTGGAGGCTTGAAACCCTGTGGAACTCGGCAAGGAAAGGAGTCGCAGCCTTCTGTCTGGCCCACGGCGCCCCTTCAACCCATGCCCTGGCCTGGAGCCTGAGTCACTCCAGTGGAGGCTTCCTTCTGCCTGGCTGGACTTTTCCCCTGGGCCCCGCCTTGCTCTGGGATGAGCCTGGAGGACTCTGTGGGGCAGACCAGTCCTTATTTGTCCCTCCTTTCCTGGATTACTGACAGCTCTCTCAATTAGAAATGTCTCTTCAGGGAATCCATACTATCTTAAGGAGCTTTCTTGCAGTTGTACTCAGAATTGTCATGTTTCTTATGTTGATTCCAATTATGAGCAATGATTAAAACGTGCTTCCCTATTCTCTGCCTGTGGATTGAGTTGGGTGGGTAGAGTCAGGCCTGGAAGCGGTATAGGGGGTTCTGTGTCTGAAAGGGGAGCTGGGACCCGGGCCAGGGCTCCTTAAGATCAAAGAAATGTAAAGTGAAACCATGACATATAACTTTGACTACCACAGTGGTCTGTATTAATCTTTTCCATTTGTTCTAATATTGGTAAAGTAGTAACTCCCCAAAGCAGCTTTTGAGAAATGAATTTGAAAGGATCTTTGGAAAGCCAACGTGACAATATGCATTAAGCATTTCAATATGAATACCCTTGGGGACTTCCCTGGTGGTCCAGTGGTTAAGACTGCGAGCTCCCAATGCAGGGGGCCCCCAGATTTGATCCCTGGTCAGGGAACTAAGATCCCACATACCACAACTAAGCCTGCTCGCTGCGACTAGAGAAACCTGCAGACACCAATCAAGAACCTGCACACCAAAACGAAGACGCAGTGCAGCCTAAATAAATAAATAATTCTCAGAAAAAAAAAAAAAAAGAATACTCTTAACCCAGAATTCCAGTTCTACAAGCCTGAAATTGTGGTTAAAAAATGGACATGTTTTCCGATACTGGATAAAAGAATATATAAACAATAGGCATATTTGCACAATCCCAAACTATGCAGCCCTAGAAATAAAATGGAAGGCATGATTTTGAAAAGATATCCCAGAAAACAAATGTACAGTAGGGGAACGAGAACACTGGGCAGGAGGTGACTGTAGCAATGGGACTTGAATTCAAGGGGATGGTTCTAACCAAGTTAGAGGGGAAAGCGCTGAGATAGCCAACCACGTAGGGTTAGAGAGGGCAGAATTCCAGGTCCTTGCCCTGTGGGCACCCCGTGTCTACCTGCACCGGGGTTTTGTAGCTTTTCTGGATCCAGGCAGCCACCTGATCTGCCATATTCGGCTTCTCTGGGACTGAAGTTGGACCAGGCAGGAACCCAAGTGTCAACTCCCAGGCAGGCCTTTTTGGGAGCTTCCAAACTACTCATGGCACAGAGAAAGTCTCTGAGTCCTCATTATTTCTCTCCCACACAGTAGGTCCTATCCTACCAGAAGTGGAGCATTCCCCTGAGCCTCTGCTCAGTCCCTGGAGGTTGTCCAGACCCAGGCTTCTACCCAGAGCAGGGAAGGCAGTAGCCAGGTTCCTGCCCCTTTCTTGTAGACAACCGAACCCTCACAGCAAAACAGATGATATTCCAAACCTTCACTCTCTTACACCGTGAAACAGCATGACTGGGCCAAGATAGAGGAGAAGGAAGCAGAAGTCCTCTAGCCTAGGACCTCTAAGACATCAGAATTAAGATGCTGAAACACAGACATTGGTGTTAACCTTCAGTGCACATTGCTTCAGGATACCAGACCCCTGAGAAGAAGCAAATTAATATACTCTTCTGAATGATGTCCAATAACACCGAGCTGAATGTGGCTTTGGTCAGATCTGATTGATTGGGTCATCCCAGCATTTGATGCTCACAGCATGTTTACCAGCATTTCTGAGAAGCAGCAAGGAAAAACAAACAAATAAATCCTCCCAAAAGTTATTTTTCTCCTTTTCAGTGATATCTGATCTTCCTCTGTTCAGCTTGTGGCTCGAGAATATTTTTTTCTATATTCATTCCTTTTTCATTCCCAAAGCCTTACTAAGCACCAATATTATACTACATGTATACATGATCCTGGAGCTAAAGCCATCAAGCAGCAGACATGGGATCTGCCATAAAGTGTCTGACTTTCTTTTTTTTTAATTTACTTTTTATTTATTTCTGGCTGCATTGGGTCTTCGTTGCTGCGCCTGGGCTTTCTCTAGTTGTGGTGAGCAGGGGCTACTCTTCATTGCGGTGCATGGGCTTCTCATTGCGGTGGCTTCTCTTGTTGCGGAGCACGGGCTCTAGGTGCGCAGGCTCAGTAGTTGTGGCACACAGGCTTGGTTGCTCCGCAGCATGTGGGATCTTCCCGGACCAGGGCTTGAAACCGTGTCCCCTGCAATGGCAGGCGGATTCTTAACCACTGCGCCACCAGGGAAGTCCTAAAGTGTCTGAGTTTCATGGGAGGGACAGACAGTAAACATGCCAACAAATAAGCAAATAGAACTCTTTTAGTATAAGTGCTATAAAGAATGTTTTCTAAGTTAATTGAAAGAAGGTAGCTGGGAGGGTACTATACTTACCTTGAAGAGTCAAAATAGCATTATTAGAGATATGAGCATGTCCTTTCAACTTAGATCTCAGTAGTGTGATGGAAAATCTAGAGGAAGGAAAATCTCATCATCGAGAGAGAACATCCAATTCACAGGCTCAGTCTAGAAAAAGATTAATAAGGTCATTGATGGAGGGAAGGCAGATACTGGCTTTCTGTGGCCCTAGTGAGATATATCTGTACCACAGCAATCTCAGAGTCCTCTGTCTCTGCTAGCATCCAATCATACTTAGTAGGTCATTATGATGAAAGATTTAAATTTTGTGTTAGATTTGATTGAATAGTTTAATTGCTGACTTTGACTGCTCAAATATATGATATTGACCTAATCAGTTATCAGATTGACCATAGATGTAGCCAAGGAATTGATAGGGGAGACCTAACTGATGGTATTTGAAGGTGTGTTCACAATTTCTTCTTCACTCTGTCAGATTATATGACCCCATATATAGTTTATTTAGTTTCTATGTTATGACACTGTAGTTTCCAGGGTAGATACAAAATAAATAAAGTGGAAGAGAAAAATATTGTGATTATTCAAGAAGCTTTTCCAAGACACTAGAGAACAGTAAAATTTGATTTAAATAGTATAACAGTGTAATCTGGAGTGTGTAAGTTGAAGATCCCCTAATACATCATCTCCCCTCTTAGTGAGCAGCTTCTGTCTAGGAAAGTTGAAAGGAACTAGTGCCATGATTTGCACAGTTTGGAGGGAGAGAGATGTCAGCTGGAGGGCTGCTCAGTAGGTGTTTGTCTAGGGAATCGGGCTCCCCATTGGGAAACCTCACTCCTCTGTGTGTTACAGCCATCCAGGCACCTTCCTTTCTCTACGATGCAAACGTCCATTCACTGTTCACATCTGGACAGACATATCTCTGCTACTTAGCACAGCAAAGCTGCAGTCAGCTTCCTGGGACCACTTCTGAAGTTCCCCCAATAATCACTTGCCATTCGAAGCTGCTCCTGCTCTCAGGATCCACCATCTAGACACCTAGAGTCCACTTACAGAGACGCTTGAAATTCCTGGTTTCAGGAGTTTCCATTCTAGTCTCTAAATAAGGCTCTCTATTTACTAGAATAAATAGTATTTATCTGTTCTTTCTCTAGATTGGATATTGCAGTGCAGGGTGCAGGCTCATTTCTCTGAATTTGTTGCTGGACAGGGAGTCTTTTGAAGCCACATTATTTCCCCCAAATCTCCCAGGAAATGTATATTATTTTTATCTTTCCTTCCTGAAAAAATGTAAATTGAATAGATTGTGTAGGCATTCATTAGATATATGACTTCGGATATATCCTGTAGGTGGGAATAGTGGATAAAGAAAGGAAGCTTATTTTATTCTAAAATCCATCTACATTTATTTCACATCAATTTCAGTGATCACTTATGAAATCTATAAAATATTCTTTTTGCCTTTCCTTCTTTTCTTTTGAGGTAAAATTGGTATAGAAGTTTCAGGTGTACAGCATTATGATTCAACACATGTGTTCATTACAAAGTGATCATCCTCAAAATCTAGTTACCATCCATCACCATACACTTAACCCCCATCACCCATTCCAACAAGCCCCCAACCCCCATCCCTTATGGTAAATACCAATCTGTTCTCATGTTTTGTTCGTTCAGTTTTTTTGTTTTAGTTTTTTTGAGGGGGGGAGCGGTTTGGGGTTTCTTTAGATTCCACATATAAGTGAAATCATATAGTTTTTGTCTTGTATCTTTTGATTTATTTCACTTAAGGTAATACCCTCAAGGTCCACATGTTGTCACAAATGGCAGGATTTCATTCTTTTTATGACTGAGTAGTATTCCATTGTGTATATATACCACATCTTCTCCTTTTAAACTGAAGTCCAGTTGATTTACAATATTATATTAGTTTCAGGTATACAACATAGTGATTCAGTATTTTTGCAGATTATATTCCATTATAGGTTATTATAAGATAATGGCTGTAATCCTTGTGCTATACAGTATATCCTTGTTGCTTATCTATTTTATACATAGTAGTTTGTATATGTTAATCCCATACCCCTAATTTGTCCCTCACTCTTCCCTCTCCCCTCTGGTAACCACAAGTTTGTTTTCTGTATCTGTGAGTCTGTTTCTGTTTTGCATACACATTCATTTGTATTATTTTTAGATGCCACATATAAGTGATATCATGCACTATTTGTCTTTCTCTGTCTGACTTATTTCACTAAGCATAATATTCTCTAGGTCCATCCATGTTGCTGCAAATGGCAAAATTTCATTCTTTTTATGGTTGAGCAATATTCCACTGTATATACTTACCACATCTTAATTCAGTCATCCTTTTTTAGGCATTTGGGTTGCTTCCATGTCTTGGATATTGTAAATAGGTGCATGTATCTTTTTGAATTCATGCTTTCATTTTTTCTGGACGTATACCCAGGAGTGGAAAGCTGGATCCTATGGTATTTCTATTTTTAGATTTTGAGGAATCTCCATAATGTTTTCCATAGTAGTTGCACCAACTTAGATTCCCACCAACAGTATATGAGTGTTCCCTTTTCTCCACATTCTCTCCAACACTTGTCATTTACTGTCTTTTGGAGAATAGCCATTCTGACAGGTGGGAGGTGATATCTCATTGTGGTTTTGATGTGCATGTCCCTGATAATTAGTGATTCTGAGCATCTTTCATGGGTCTGTTGGCCATCTGTGTGTCTTCTTTGGAAAAATGTCTGTTGAGGTCCTCTGCCCATTTTTCAATGAGGTTGTTTGCTTTTTTTGGAGTTTAAGCCATATAAATTGAGTTGTATAACTTGAGTTAAAACCTTAAGAGGATGTAAGAGTTCTCTGTATATTTTGGATATTAACCCCTTGTCAAATATGTGATTAGATATATCTTCCCTCACTCAGTAGGTTGCCTTCTCAATTTGATGATAGTTTCTTTTGCTGTGCAGAAACTTTTTAGTTTGATGTAGTCCCATTAGTTTATTCTTGCTTTTGTGTCCCCTGCCTGCCTTCCCTTCTTGAAATTATCCATTTCTAGACTTGAGGAAATAGCTACATATAGTTACCTTGCTGTTCACATGCCCAATATTGAATTGCATGAACTAGCAATCATGTAAGAAATTTTGACATTGTGTACATTTGTGAAAATTCCTTTCCCTTACTTAAAAATTACACAAAAACATTTCTTAAAAAAAAAACAATCTTTTTTGATAATAAAACCTAACAGCTTTTAAAAATTCTCTTTATACTGTGAGTCATTGCTTTAGCTGTTGGGAAGTACAAAGGGCAGGGGTAGAGGTGGCTTAATACAAGTCAATTTAAAAAAATTTTTTAAGTAAAAAGAAAATAAAAAATGGAGCATGCAAACACCATTACTAGAAATAGTTACAGGTAATGGCAGAAGCAATCTATTCCAGAACAGAATTTTCTTTGACAATGTTACGGATGATCAAATACTGCAATGATTCCAGCTTTCTACCAGCAAAGGGCACTTCTACAGTATTCAGCATTACTAGTCAATTTTACAACCAAAAACAACCTATAATTGTATTTTTAGATATTGCTAATACATTATTTAATATTAAAGATACTCTAATATATTTATTAAAATACTGGGGTCTAGATGTGTGTTATAATTTAAAATGTAAGGAATTATAAAGTGACAATAAGAGCTTGCCTGATAGAGTGTACCTGTCTGCATGGTCTAGGACAGTCCCAGTAATCAATCATTCCTATGAATACTCATGCTACTTTGGATAGAGTACACCATGGCCTCACGTCAGTCTATGCCATATTTTGCTGTCAAATGAGTTTTGTACCAAAATTTACACACCAAATTGTAGGTTGCATAAAATTTTGGATTTTAGAATCGCTAAAGGAACTGTAGAACTGTACTCCAAATACTGCTAGTGACTCCTGACAAGTGAATTTATAGAGAACTCTGTCTTTCCATGAATTCAAGGCCTATTTCATTTATTTGTCTAAGAGCTGAAGATTTGAAATGACTACTGAAAAAGTGAGGATGAAATTTTAAAATAATTTATTTCTTTATTTCCAGTTCTCACTGATTTCATTTCTGACATACACTCTTTAAGAATTAAAGGACAAAAAAGAAAAAGAATTAAAGGACAAAGTAGGAAATGAAAGTACATTAATAAAGACACAGCAGTGTCTACAACACACACCCATGTCATCGCATACTCTTGTTATGAGCTGTATATTTCCCATGCTCAGGCCTCAATGGAAAAGTTCTGTTTGAATCTGAAGAAGTAAAATATCACCCTGTGGTCTAATAGATGGGTGAAAAGAATATTTTTTGCATTCCCTGGGGACCGGCCAGGGTTACATACTGGTTGAGCCACAGCATCCAGGCTGCACAGGTGGCCCGTGGAATCCTGGCAGGGAAAGGAGAGAAAGGGTGAGGTTGGGTGGGATGCCAGAAACCAGAGCGACGAGGTGAAGGGTTTCCAGGAAACGGCTCCCAAGGCAGGGAGTCCCCACATTCAGACTCCTGTGAGATTAACCCCAGTGAAGGATTTTGCCCCCAGAGAAATCACAGCAGTTGAGAAATTCTCAGTATAATTGTATTAACATTTATTAAGCACTTACACTTTGCCTGCCATTGTTCTCTCAGGCCCCGTTTCAAACCCCGGATTGGGTGGACACCCTAGTTCAACTCCTAATGGTAATGAGAAGTCAGGCGCCTTGGGAAGTCGCCAAGTTGGAGTTAGGAAGTGACGCGAGCCTAACCGCTCGAGAATCTGGCCGCAGAAACGCCCCACCGCAAGAGACTATCCCTAGTTTTCTCTTGTCCGGGGCCCCAGCGCTCTGGCTGCAGGTCAGCTCTGAGGTGGGGGCTGGAAGTCGGCTTTGGGGCGAGCAGGAAGAAGGGACACGCCCAGGAGAGTGCCTGAGGGAGATGGAAGCTCTGCGCTACCCGAGGCCAAGGCTTCTAGATGCGTTTGGAGCGGCGACAGGCGCTGGGGGCCGTGGGGCAACGTGAAGGTGACTGGACGGCCCCACAGATGGACTGGAAGGGCCAGGGCCAGGGCCAGGCCAGGGCGCAGGAGCGCTCGTCGGGCGAGTGGAGCTCTCAGGGCTGCTGGCCGCTCTTTGCTGGATGTCTCGGAGCCCAGCACGTGTGACCCAGTTTGGCAACGCCTATGCTGGACTCCTGGCCGCCCGGTGTGCCCAAGAGACCCCCACCGGCCTCCCCTGCCCAGCGAATCAGGGGACTGAGGGTCCCTGGTGAGAACTGGCACCGGCCACCCCGCCCCTGCGTCGGGTCCTTCCCCAAAAGCCAAAGTAAGAGAGAGAAAGGCGTTGGAATTTGGTATAATTTATTAAGTAAGCGAAAGAAAAATTCACAAATGTCTCTGAAGACGAGTTCTTCCATGATTGCTAAACGGAGAGGTGTTATTGTAATAACATCTGTCGCAAGGGATCATCCAATGAAGGGTCTCAGCGGAGATGAGGGCTCCTGGGTCCAAAGGCGGCGGGAGAGGCAGCCCAGGGTCTTCCCGGCCACTGCGTGTAGGTCCGCGGCCACCAGGCTTGGGACGTCCGGTGGTGTCTCTCCAGGCCAGGAGGAGGGCGATGCTCCGGAAGGGTCCCCGCGGTCAGAGGTCGCGGGTTCCAGATGTTGGGTTGATGCCGCAAGACCCGCCCAGGGAAGCTTTGCGGGTGGGCGGCGGCCCCACCTCCTGAGGGCGATTGTGGCTCCTGGCGGGTCGCTGGCGTCGTGTCCGGGGCGGGTGACCCAGCGCCCAGCCTGCAGGTGCTCTGCGCTCGGGGTCCGTGTTTCGGGCAGTGTAGGTGCAGACGCCCGCAGGCGGTAGAAAGTTGTTCCCCGTTGAAGTCCTCGTCGTCCCCAGAGAGCTGGCCCAGCGTAGGATAGAAAGGGAGCTGCCATTCCTCAGGGTCCGCTAAGCTCAAGATTTGCAGCATCTCTGGTTCCTGGGACTCCTCTGCGGAATCCCAGGCCTCGCGCATGCAGCGGGTGAAGTTCGGCCCCATCGCTTCAGCCTCTGAGAGAAGTTTTCAGGGATCCCTTCCTTGAGAATTTATACCTTCCCGTCCAACTTTTTAGCTGTCCAACCAGAGGATATTAGGATGGGTGGTGCGATTTTGTCAGGTTTCAGATTGCTTCAGAAGGCGGGCCCTGAGGAGATTAGTGGAAAATCCAATCATCTTGGATGGAGTTATTCGAAGTTGAATTGATTTTGTTGATTTGATAGAATTAAATTTTTGTTGTTGTTTTAGTTTTTTTTTTTTTTTTAAGAATTACAGGTACAGCGACTCTGCCAAGACGAGCTCTTTGGAAGGTTACTCCTTTATGAAAAGTATTCTATGTGCCTGACACTTTTAGGTAACTGTATGTCCATTGATTCTCAGAGCACTTCTGCTTGGAAAGTACCATCAGATTTTACCCAGATGATCAGAATGAGAAGTTGGCCATCTTTGCATGAAATCACACTGCTGGTCAGACTGACACTCTGATCTTCAATTCTAAGTTAAAATTGCTTCAGACTTCCAGCCATACATGTAGGAGGGGAGGGCTCAAAGTCTAGAGATCTAGATGCAGACTGTTTGGGTACAAGTTCTGTCTATTATTTCTATATGACTCAGCTAGTTACCTAACCTCTCTTATCCTCATGTTTTTGCCTGGATGGTAGCTAAAATTTAACATTTTACAAGGTAACTTTTATGATTAAATTCAATAACAAAGGTCATGTAATTAGATATTCCCAGGCAGAAAATAAGTTGTTCAATTACAATTATTATTATTTTCATTGTCATTCTTAGTGACATGATCATGGATATTAAACATAACATCAATGAATAACAAACTCAAAATGTTGTCTTTTTGTGTGTGTTTGATCTGAATGGATTGTTTTTTCCTTCTTGTGTCAGATCTGCAGTGAAATCGTATTCCCTTACATCCTTCCTGAGATGTTTCAGACATTCTGTTTGCAAACATGTCAGTGCCTCTAAGCCTAGACTTCCTTGATCAGTCATTCATCTTCAGTGTAACAAAGTCAGTTAAATTCAGAGTTTTTAACAAGCATGTTTTGACAACCTGCCACGGGCAAGCTGCTGTGATGGTGCTGCACAGAGTTGTAGAACTGGGTCCTGCTTTGGCAGAGCTGAATTTTCAGGGGACAGCAAAGTCACAGTTAAGAGACCATGAGGACACAGCTAAAATCTGTTCCTTATGGAAGTTGATTCTCTGCCAGGAAGGAAAACTCTAACATTTAAGATGACTCCCAGCAAAGCCAGTGTTTTGCATGAGCTGAGGTAAAAGAAATGGTATCAATAAAAATGAGAAATAAGGGGACTTCCATGGTGATACAGTGGTTAAGAATCCACTTGCCGATGCAGGGGACACGTGTTCGAGCCCTGGTCCAGGAAGACCCCACATGCCGTGGAGCAAATAAGCTGGTGCACCACAACTACAGAGCCCACGCTCTAGAGCCCACGAGCCATAGCTACTGAGCCTACGTGCCACAACTACTGAAGCCCGTGCGCCTAGAGCCCGTGCTCTGCAACAAGAGAAGCCATTACAATGAGAAGCCCACACATCACAACGAAGAGTAGCCCCTGCTTGCCACAACTAGAGAAAGCCCGTACACAGCAATGAAGACCAAATGCAGCCAAAATTAATTAATTATTTTTTTAACTAAGTAACTGTTAAAATAAAAGAGAAATAAGGAAACAGAGAAAAGAGGGAAGAGAATCAAAACCAAAAATGAGAAATAAGAAAATAAAGAAGATGAAAGTATAGACAATGCAAGAGGCAGAGAGTTGGAAGTTCTGGGCAAGGCAGCCAATAGTGGTGAGTTGAAGGGGTTCATTAGACCAGCATGCAATGACTGTAACTGACTTGGGGGAATCTAATAAAGATATTCAAGACACAAAGCTCTGCTTGGCTGGGTTTAAGGCAAGGACAACAACACTGTTTCCTTTGAAGGCTCAACATGGTGCTAATAGGCCCTGGTGGTGCAGAACCTTCTCAGAAAGTTGTCTGAACACCAGTGACATTTGGTTTTCCCCACAGAGGTTAGGAGCAGCTAGCTTGTGTTATACATGCAGCAGAAAGAAGCCACTACAGTGAGAACCAGCAATGTGGTCAGACTGCAGATGATCAATACCAGTCACCAACAAAGGGGGGAACAACTGATTTCAGATAAAGTCTACCCATTACATGTAGTTGGGATGTCTTAATACTTCTTTTAATCTGTAGGATTTCCCCAACTCTTCTATTTTTTTTCCTTTTTATTTTTTGAAGAAAAGGGTATATCAAGTACAATGTCTCACCTATTTTTTTAAAGTTTCACTCATAAACAACCTTTCTGAGCATCAAAAATAGGAAAGTTCCACTGACCGTATAGACCAGCACGGACCAAACTCATCCTTCAATACTGGTCATGTGAAATAGCAAGATATCTACCGGGTAGCTATTTTCTCAAGACAGGAATGAGGTGATTTTAAGAAGGGAAGGCACCACAAATAATCATTGAAATGGATGTGAAATAAAGTAGATGGATTTTAGAATTAAATAAGTCCATTTCTTTTTCCACCTATACCAAAAATAAGTTTTGGTCTATTGTTAGAGAAAAGGGTGTCATGAAAGAATATAGATAGATCTGTGAGAAGAGTTAACAAGGACATTTGTAGGCAGGGATTGCCTTCTGGTGAGAGAGTCAGGGACAGTCTTAGTGTGGGGAAAATATTCTCAGGGATCCTAACTATATGGTTCAAAAAATGGGTTCCTTTTCCTGCAGGTTGTGATTCCAGTTTTGGGGTGAGGAGGTCTTGCCTATGGATTGTCTTCTTATTTTTTTTAATAAATTTTTTATTTTATTTATTTTTAGCTGTGTTGGGTCTTCATTGCTGCGCGCGGGCTTTCTCTAGTTGTGGTGAGTGGGGGCTGCTCTTTGTTGTGGTGTGCGGGCTTCTCATTGCGGTGGCTTCTTTGGTTGCGGAGCATGGGCTCTAGGCGTGTGGGCGTCAATAGTTGCAGCACGCAGGCTCAGTAGTTGTGGCGCACAGGCTTAGTTGCTCCACGGCATGTGGGATCTTCCCGGACTAGGGCTCGAACCCATGTCCACTGCATTGGCAGGAGGATTCTTAACCACTGCGCCACCAGGGAAGCCCTGGATTGTCTTCTTATTGCTAATCTTTTTGCTTTTGAGAAAGAAGTGAAACAAAACGCAGGCTCCTAAGAGGAAAGCCACAGTGCTATCTCTCAGCCCTAGAAGCACAATTAGGTGACAGCCATGGGTCCACATTTTTTAAGGGAGAACTGTGGTCTGGAGAGTCTGGGAAACCTGGTTGGCACTGTTTAGTGCACAGGGTCAGTAAACATTCTGATTCTCCTTGGAACCATTACCATGCCCTGTAAGGAAATGAATTCTAAAGAGGTTCATTTTCTATAGTAGGTCATAAGGTACTCCCAGTAATGATAACTTTAAAAAAATTCAATATTTAGTTTAAATTTTTCCCTTCTGCTGTGTAATTTCCTTCAGTTATCCCAATCCTTCGGTAAAAACTGGTACAGCCATTCAACCTTGTGTGATGATACTTGGTGGGATTAAAGAATGGGCACTAGAAGAAATGCATCCTGAAACAGAGCAACCTTTTTCTGGAACCAGCTCCCAGACAACAGTGTGCTCTTGGTGACCGTGTCCTGGCATCCAGGGGGAGACCAGCAGTGATGCAATGTTTTCTTATAGAGGAGCTGGGAATATCCAGGTGGACTGCAGTGGGGACTGTGTGGCTGTATGTCAACCCAGGAAGAGACATGAGAAAATCCCTTTACACATAGACTTGAGACAGGTAACAAGAAATTGGGAGGCAACTTGATGCTTGACGTACATATTATGATCAAATTCTAAGTCTCAGTTGCAAATTCCCAAGGTAGGCACTTGTGGAAGGAACTGCAGCAGAGCATTTACATAGGCAAGGCTCTGGAAACCCTGCCCTCTCTCAGCCTAATGGGTGGCTGTGCCTTAGTGCTTTCCCTTCCAACTTGCTTAGAACCACCCTTAGTTGCTACAGTCACAACCTGTCCAGGGCTCAGCCTGGTACATTCAGCCTCTGAGTATCTTTTCAAAGTCATGCCTTCCATTTTACCTCTAAGAGCAGCATAGTTTGGAACTGTGCAAATATGACTATCATTTATTTTTAATCTTATATTGGAAAAATTGCCTGTTAACCACAATTTCTGGCTTGTAGAACTGGAATTCTGGGTTAAGAGTATTCTTTTTTTTTTTTTTTCTGAGAATTATTTATTTATTTAGGCTGCACTGCGTCTTCGTTTTGGTGTGCAGGTTCTTGATTGGTGTCTGCAGGTTTCTCTAGTCGCAGCGAGCAGGCTTAGTTGTGGTATGTGGGATCTTAGTTCCCTGACCAGGGATCAAATCTGGGGGCCCCCTGCATTGGGAGCTCGCAGTCTTAACCACTGGACCACCAGGGAAGTCCCCAAGGGTATTCATATTGAAATGCTTAATGCATATTGTCACGTTGGCTTTCCAAAGATCCTTTCAAATTCATTTCTCAAAAGCTGCTTTGGGGAGTTACTACTTTACCAATATTAGAACAAATGGAAAAGATTAATACAGACCACTGTGGTAGTCAAAGTTATATGTCATGGTTTCACTTTACATTTCTTTGATCTTAAGGAGCCCTGGCCCGGGTCCCAGCTCCCCTTTCAGACACAGAACCCCCTATACCGCTTCCAGGCCTGACTCTACCCACCCAACTCAATCCACAGGCAGAGAATAGGGAAGCACGTTTTAATCATTGCTCATAATTGGAATCAACATAAGAAACATGACAATTCTGAGTACAACTGCAAGAAAGCTCCTTAAGATAGTATGGATTCCCTGAAGAGACATTTCTAATTGAGAGAGCTGTCAGTAATCCAGGAAAGGAGGGACAAATAAGGACTGGTCTGCCCCACAGAGTCCTCCAGGCTCATCCCAGAGCAAGGCGGGGCCCAGGGGAAAAGTCCAGCCAGGCAGAAGGAAGCCTCCACTGGAGTGACTCAGGCTCCAGGCCAGGGCATGGGTTGAAGGGGCGCCGTGGGCCAGACAGAAGGCTGCGACTCCTTTCCTTGCCGAGTTCCACAGGGTTTCAAGCCTCCACAGGGTTTCCGCAGCTTCGGGGTAGGGGATGGGGATCGTCCTGGGCTCCTGGAGGCCATCTGGCCGCGTGTCTGTCGGCCTCCGCTGCTGCGGGCATCTCCTGGCTGTTCAGGCCCGATTGTGCCCTGCGGTGTGTGGCTTCGGCCTCTTCTTGACGGGACTGTCGCTCCACCCCGGGTTAGCCGTTGGCTCCTGGGCTTGTGGGTCTCGACAGCGTTTGTGGCCGCTCTCCGCCTGGGGACCGTCTGCGTGTCCGGGGCAAGCGCGCCGCGGCAGCCCACATGCACAGTAGTGCGCGTCCTCGCAGAACTGGGGGCTTTGGCAGGAGGGGCGGCTCAGCGCAGGGAAGTTATCCAGAGCCCAGGCCCAGGCCTGTTCTCGGTTGAGGCCCGGTGGCATGTGGGGCTCTGGATGCGCCCTCCTCCAGGACAGCTCTTCCCAGGTGTAGTATGCGTGCGGTTCCATGGCTTCAGCCTCCTCCCAGGCCAGACGCGTAGCTGGTCTAAGCAAAGGGTCGAATGATTCAGCCCCATGCTGAGTGTGCCTTTTATAGGGTCTGTCTAGTACAGGAGATCGGAAACCCACGCCCAGATAAGTGGGGATAGACACTCATTTGCCTTGCAAATTGCCTCGGAGCCTCGCGAGATTAAGGAGAAAACTGCCTCTTGCTGGGAGGGGTTTGGTGATGGTGTTTAAGGAGGGGGATGGGAGGAGAGGCAGGCCCCTGGGGAGAGAGGTCCAGTCCTTGTCTTTTCCATTCACTGGGGAAAAAAACTCTCTACTCGTCAAGCAAGGCTGACAAATGTCTAGTAATTTAGCATATTAGAGAGGATTGCCTGGTTTCATAGTTGAGACTCTGAGATGATAGATTCTTGCCAGGACACAAAGCTAAGGGCAGCTCAAGCATCAATTTTTTAGCCAGGAATGTGAATATACACAGCTAAGGAGTAGTTCACTCGGATGATGCAGCACGGCGTCCTGTGCTGAAGATCTTGAGGGTCTTCCCGTTCCAGGTGCCGGTGCTCCCGGAGGCGATGTGCTTCCCGCGCACGTGGGCCACATACGTCTGCGTCTGGAAAATGGCAGCTTTAGGAACAATCAGACGAGAGGAACAATTCCCTATTTCTGCATAGATTGGAGTAGCTTCTCCATTACAGTATCCCTTTCTTTCAGTTTTGGCCCTCAGCGAGGCTGGACCAGAAGTGAAAAACCAACAGCCAACCATCTTTTGTTGAGTTTTCAATACAGGGGTTAGTAATGCTGGTGGGTTGACATCGATGTGACTGACGACCTGGAGTTGCCGCTTAACCCTCTGATCCGGTCGTTCCCAAACCGTTCTCACACAGTACTGAACACTTCCGTATCTCCAGGTGAATGAGGTTACCAAAGGTTCCGAGGGACGTTGAAAGCTGAATGGAAATTCGTGTTTTCCAGGTTGTAGTAAGAGGATGCCGTCACCGGCCGGGGGCTCGCGCAGGCTCAGGCGCACGGTCAGGTTCTCCGTCCCTGAGGCGGCGGTGGGGTCCGCGGCGCCGGCGCTCCGGCCCCAGGCGGCGGTGGCGCGGCCCTGGGCCTCCAGGCGCTGCATGCGCAGGGTCACCGGCTCGGCAGCCTCCAGCAGCACGTGCCCAACCACAGCCTCGCCGCTCGAGTCGCAGCCCTTGCGCCTGTCCTCGCACAGCGGCCCTCGGAGCCCACCCCCGCCGCGGACCCCGCCTCGCCGTCCATCCTACCGGGCGACGCCGCCGCGCCAAGGAGGTCGGCACCGGCGCGGGGCCAGGGTCATGAGCAGAGCGGCGCTGCTGTCACAGGCGCCACCCGCACGCCGAGGGCCACCGCGGCCGCTGTGCGGGGCCCGGTGGAGGCCCCACGATTTATTTTTTCATCCCCCAATAAATTATTTTATGCTTAAACTGTTTGAGTTATTCCATTTCTGTTCCTAAAAACCACAAAAAGAAATACAACAGGGACATCACAGTCAACATTATATTTACTTATTACAATCTTTTCTTTTAGAAATCTTAGAAGAATGAATCTAGATGTGCTTAATAACATGTAAATGTTCACATTTTTCTTTTGCTCTTGAGAATGGTTGTTTTATATTCATCATGGTTTTTAGATGAGACCATAAGGTTAAAAGATGAAAATTCTCCCTCAATATTTTATCTTGAAGTTTTACATCTTTCCTTTCTTACACGTCCTTCAATCACAAATTAAATAAACCACTCTAATAAAGACATTTGAATGTCTTTTGTATGTGTGAACCTTTTTAACACAGGGCTCCTGGGACAGGGGCAAGGAGCTTCTCTAATCCCTGCTGGGCATTGAAGTAGCTCAGAGACTGGGGCATCTGGAGCCTCGTGGTGAGGGCCTGAGCCTAGTGGTAGAGTGAGTGTGGAGGGTTGAAAGAACCCTAAAACTAAAGACCAAAGTGCAGCTTCCTAGTTAGACCAAGAGGGAAAATTATCTGCGAGAAAGACTTCATGCTTAATCTGGCTCCTTCCTCACCCTAATCACACTCCCAAGACTTAAAGGCTGACTTTGCTTGAGACCAAGAAATAGAGTTCCTTTGCCATTAGCCTTCTGGAAACACCTCACCCTGCCCACTGCCCACCATAGGGAGGGAAAGTTTTTCTCTAAGTCCATGCTAGTCTCACCTAAGGGTCACTAAGGATGAGAGTTTCTCCTTACCATTCTCCAGCCCAGTTATTTGAAACAAACCATTAAACAGCAGGGCACATGCAATAGAGCTCACAGAGGAAAAGAAGATGTCACTTAGGATACCAAATGTCATGGAGTGTCACTTTCAAGAGGAGATTTTAAACACTATGACTGTGTCCTGCTGGCACTCCCTGTCTGGCTCTTCTCTCCTGCTTGCTTTACTGAAGCAGGATAACTTGTGGCTCCCTGCCCCCTGTAGAGGCCCACTTGGCAAGGAACTATGGGCAGCTCCTAAACTGTGTCAGCAAGGAATTTCATCCCAAACAGGTAAAATTCAGTTGTACAGTTTTGTTGAAAGCAAAATACCAATCATCTTGCATAAATTTCTTTTCTTTAAAGTTTATTTAACGAGGTTCACATTCCTACAAATAAAATACAGAAATTAAAACAATAGCATGTATCTTTCATCTTGTTATACAAATTCAGAAGACATTGTACATTGATTGTACCAATGATCTTCACATTGCAGGGTAATACGCATTTCATAAACTGCCAATGGGACTGTACTTAGTGAGGGACTCAGTGCAAATCTCGGGGCTCCTGGCAGCCCTGGGTCTTCCGGGCCACTGCGCGTCGGATCCGCTGCCACCAGCCTTGGGACGTGCGGCGGGTCCCGGGGGCAGGAGTCGGGCGACGCTCCATAGGGTCCCCGCCGTCAGCGTTCTCGGGCTCCGCTCGTCCTTCCGGGAAGTGGTGCCACCCGCCGAGGGAGGCTGCGGGGGCGGCGGCCGCCTCTCCTGGGGCGCCTCTGGGTCCGGGTGGGTCGCCCGAGTCTGGTCTGGGACAGGTGGCTCTGCGTCCCGTCGCGAGGGCTTCGGCCTCCAGCAAAGTGTCCGTTTCGCGAATGGTCCCAGCGCAGAAGCCCGCCGCAGGGACTGGAAAGCATTTCCCAGTCAAAGTCTGGACCATCCCAGGAGAGCTCGCACGGGGCGGGGTAGAAAGGGAGCGTCCAGGGCGCAGAGTCGTCTGAGCTCGGGGCTGGCGGCGTCTGGGGCCCCGGTGCTCACAGCCGGGAAAGGGCTGCGCCATCGCGTGGGTCTCACACCGGGCGATACCGAGTGTCTGGGATTCGGAAGCCCCCAGCCCGCGAGTTTTTATGCTCTTCTGGCCTCCTGGCCAGATAGGGGGAGTTTGGGTGGTGACATTAATCCTACAAGATAATTGCATCAGAAGACCTGATCATATTAATACAAAAACCAATCATCTTGGATAAAATTATTCATGGTCAAATCTCTTCGTGATAGATGGGATTAGGGTTGAAAAGGAAAAGTACTAGTACACCTGAGGGGGAAAAAACTGTTTGGGGGGGACAATGGGGTGTAGAAGGCCCCACATCATACTGCTAGTGTTGGAACAGACTTGGAAACTCAGATCTCCAAGCAAAGGAATGCTTGTAAGGGGGTGGGGGAATGCCAAAGGAAGATTTGTGATGTAAAGGAGGGCCAAGGGTGGTGACCTAATTCTCAGATTGGACTTTCTGACTTTCCCAGTTTTGTCCTCTCCTAGTGAGTTGCTCAATTCAAAGAACTTCAGATTGTGTTTGGACCAGAGTCACGACAAGAAGCTCCAGAAACTGAACCG